>NC_061118.1:81469782-81471253 GCF_002878395.1 Capsicum annuum | reverse complement strand
ACATAGAACTATAAGGCCATAAGGTTCAACTGAATACAATCATGTGGGTGAAAATACCCAAAACAACTCAATCTAAACGTAAATCTGAACATAAATCTGAAAGCCTCTAAACTATCTGAATAAGGAGTTGAAGGAACATGTCTCCAACTAACTCCATAAAACTGAACTGAAGAAATAAATAAATGAATCAAATCATATTGTCCTTGAATCAATGAGGACTCACTGCATCTCTGCGATTGGAATGCTACCGCTACTGCTGGGCTGGAGCTCGTATCTCGAAACCTATGGTGTAACATAAAAATAAAGCACCATAATGCAAATGCGTCAGTACAACAGGAGTACTAAGTATACGAGGAAGGTAGGCTGAACCTAAAGGGTTTCATGCATGAACAACACTGACTGACTAATATGAATGTGGGAGTGCAAAAAAATATATATAGAAACTGGGATTGTGAATACGTGATAGCATGAACTATAAGATAATACATGGTTGACTGATAACTGTCATGACTGATACTGAAACTGATAACATGGATGACTATATCTGACAGTCCTGTATATACTGAAATCTGAAGAATGCCCTGAGTTCTTTTGCTGAGACTGCTACTAAAACTGTGGAAAGTATTATTTAACCGACATGCCCCATATATGCCATTATGGCTAAGCTGGGGTCCAATCTCTGCCCCGACTAGAGGGGTGTCAATACCGTGCCACGGGTAAGGACAGCCTACGAGTGACCCTTATCTGGCAAGTACTCAATGAGAATGGTGGGAACCCTAAACTGGCGGGTTAAGCCACCTCATCAACCCTAATTTGATGGGTTAAGATGTCTCAACCTACGCTGGCTACGTAGTTCTGGAACACAAGGATGACTACTAAGAATCACACCCTGAACTGGCGGGTGAGTTCCCATCCTTGGGTTCACTCGGTGCTAACCTCTACTCCTATCTGGAGGGACTGGACATGAATAACTAACTGTACATGACTTAATCTTACTAAATTCCATTGACTGGTGGAATGTTACTGATATCTGAGAACTGACTAAGATCATGAGGTTTTCCTGAGTCACATGACTGATTGAAGTCTATGGAATCATAGATTGATTTCGGATATCGTGAAACATGACATGGCTTTAGGCACATAGCTAAAGTTTTAGGGTACAAGTACCCCCAGAACTCGATGGAAAGAAACTGACACACATGACTGACTTGATCATAAGAGTAGAGTCCATAATTTATAATATCATAAGTAGGGATCTCATACTAAGCATGGTTATCAACAATGTATTTCATGGAAAGGATTTCATATCACATGGAAGTACTTGCACAATCTTAATATCATCTTCATTGCATAATCATATTGGCAACACATACCAATAGCATAGAAGTTCATGTGGATTGCATGGTTATCATACATCTTGTTCATAAGTAGGATTTGCAAGTAAACATAGCATAATCTCATAAGAATAGTA
>NC_061118.1:81360473-81469682 GCF_002878395.1 Capsicum annuum | reverse complement strand
AGGGATCTCATACTAAGCATGGTTATCAACAATGTATTTCATGGAAAGGATTTCATATCACATGGAAGTACTTGCACAATCTTAATATCATCTTCATTGCATAATCATATTGGCAACACATACCAATAGCATAGAAGTTCATGTGGATTGCATGGTTATCATACATCTTGTTCATAAGTAGGATTTGCAAGTAAACATAGCATAATCTCATAAGAATAGTTTATGAGTATTCCAACAACATTTATAATGCACATTATCAACATAGAAGTCATTGGAATGTAAGGGCATATCATAAATCCTTCACTTAGTCACAATTTAGCTATATTGCATGATTTATAGTTTCTTAGGAATTTTATCAAACACATTACATGCACATCTTAAGAATAGGTTAAATCATCAAATTATACATCATGAACAACCAAATTTACATGTTTCCAACTCATATGATATCATGAAATTCAAAAAAACATATAAAGATTCCATCTTGGGAATCACCCAATATCAACAATATGATCATCAACACCCAACAATATAGAAATCATACTTTATAATGAAAAAGAGGGTTTTTGAGCTTTATGGATGAAACGGATCCATAAATCAACTCACGCATATCTTAGAAGGAAGATTCTTGATGATTGACGGCGGAATTTTCTTAAAATCGAATCTTCAAGTTTAGTTACGCAACCGTAGTTGTTTTTCTCTTTTAGCGCTCTTGGATGATGAGCTTTGAGATGATAATAGGGTTGTATAATATGTTTAGAAGCTATATATTTCATAGGGTTAAGTTTAGGGACGTGTAAGGAGTGTTAAAAGACTTAATTACCCTTAAAATAACTCAAAACGGAGTGTTTTTGGCACCTGGAACTGACTTAGGCGGCGCCCAAGTGATTACCTAAGCTAGGTTGGGCGGTGCCTAACCAATCGCCTATGTTTGGATTGGGCGGCGCCTAACCAATCGCCTATCCTTACTGTCTCTCATGAAAATGGGCATAACTTTTCGCTCGTGTATTGGATTAAGGAGAAATTGGTATCGTTGGAAAGCTAATTCGATTCTCTACAATTTGGTGTGTCTAAATCAGCCAAAATACCACATTAACATTGAGTTATACTCGTTCAAAGATGACCCTTGCAAAATCAAACATTAAAACTTGATGGATTCATAAACTCTTAGCTTGTATTACCTTAATTGACTCATATGAACATGCTTAGTGCATCATAAGCTATATTATCACTAGGATATTCATTGTAAGTCATGTACTTAAGTATGAATTATAGGATAGGAGATTTCATACGTAGGAATACTTATTCACTTCCTAGCTTAGAAACATATGGGGTATTACAGTGGTTTGGGTTAATTGTAAGTGGTCGTATAATTCTATGATGTATATTTACTTGTGTAATCTGTATGTGGTTTCTACAATTGTTTTGAGTCATGGTTGTTGACATGGAGTCTTATTGATGGTCATAGTTTGATTTTTCTATCATTCTTTTGTCTATTGTTAGGAAATAATTTAAAACTATTTAATCTTCATCCTAAATTCAGTAGCCTTGCATGTAACTATCTTGAAAGAGCACTATTATCTCCTCAATATTAAATGAACCAAATGAATTGAGACAACTAAATTACTCAACATGTGAACTAAATGACTTATAGCTATGTTCTTCACTACTCTTCATTGGTTCTTGTAACACGATTACTTTGTAGACACAACTTGTTGATGGTTGCGTTCTAATTAGTGGTTGATTAAAAAAAATTTAAATTATAGGTTCCCAACTACTTTTATTTGAGGTCGTTATTGAGATTGTTCGCACGACTTATTTATTTATAAGAATTACTATTTTTTAAAATAAATGATTGTGATTGGCTCCATAACTAAGATCTCCTTTAGCTTTTAACATAGATCCTACCAGTTCTGTCCGAAATCTTTCACTTAGCTACAATGAAGGATCCTTATTTCAGTTCTGTCAGAAATCCTACAATGAATGAGCCTTATTTCAGTTCTGTCTAAAATCTTTCACTTAGATTTTTCTATTTGTACACAAAGATAACAATCTAATAAACTCAAATGCTTAGAGAGCATAAAATCAATTATCTTCTATTTTATTCTATTTTCAAAGTGACATATTTATAAATCATCTAGTGTGTATGATAAACTAGCTTTTTCATGTATATCATTTGTTAAATACAATATTTTGTAATCTCATTTTGTTAACATGAGATGTCTAGCTGAGATACCTGATAAAAGGCTCAATCAAGTGTTCACACCTCCCCTCCTCACCCTTCTCTCTACGGTGTGGTGTTAAAGACTATAGAGACTCATGGATAACATAGAGTAAATGATAGTTTGCAAGTTCACTATTTGATCAGCCTTCTTCACTATCATCTTCATGTGATCACAAAGTAAAAATTGAATCATCGAATTGGTTAGTAAGTTTTTTACTAGTTCTGATATGATGATTATTTATATTTACAGTAGAAAGTCTAGCTTTTATAAAAATCGTTAATTTTAAAGTATAATGTTGATTTTGACAAGAAAAAAAATTTAGATCTAAGAAGTAACTTTTCAAACCCGACGCCACATATGTCAAAAAAGAGCCGAGAAGGAAGAACAATCATTTGAATTTGGCACATGAGGTAGCGAGCAAATGTTCACTACCTACCAAATAATAATATAAATATATCTTTAACATATTCATTTGTAGAGATGCAAAGAGAAGGATAGCATAATGTGCGTACTTCGTGTATTAGTGTATAAACAATGCTTGATGATTTTATTCTTTGCCTATCTTGTGTGACTTTTAAACTTGTAAAAAACTGCCTCTGGATGCCAGAGCAAGAAAGTTACCATCCAATCCTAATGTAGCCTAAATTACACCTCCCAAAAAGTATAATACGGTCATTGAATCAAATATAGAATCCAACAAGGTTGCAATCAATCCCACATGGAATGGGTCAAAATTCTCACAAGTATTTGTCTAAGTAACTGGTAAATAAGTAAAAGAGGGGGATTTTGTGAAACAAAAGAGTAACACTAAAAAAATTTTATTATTGTATTTGTAATCAAATTGAGAAAGGCACTAGGATTGTGGTCATTAATAACTTCATACTCCAAGGTTCTCCGTACTTTAGTGATCTCTTATGATATTCGGCAAATAG
Source organism: Capsicum annuum (assembly GCF_002878395.1). Lineage (NCBI taxonomy): Eukaryota > Viridiplantae > Streptophyta > Magnoliopsida > Solanales > Solanaceae > Capsicum > Capsicum annuum. The sequence goes on along the minus strand of NC_061118.1, from coordinate 81,466,525 downwards.
AATTGATAGGTCATATATCATCTAACCGGCTAGATTATTCCCCTTGTAGATCCCAAAGCACAAAGGTTTATGTTTCATGGGTTTTGCATTACTAACTCATATCTATGATCCTAATATAGTATTTCTCATTTACCAACTCAAGTCTAATAAAATGAAGATAATTACAAGTTTTGTTATTGATTCAATATTCCTACATGATTACCCTTAATAAAGTGTGGAGTGTAAATAGGACTAGTTCCAACACGTGCACTCCTTAGAATAAATCCATGGCTAAAGAAACAATAACACATGACCAATATACACCATAAGAATAACCTTGTACTTCAAACACTACTTTGTTAATCGGCCTTGGTTCCTACAACCCTAGTTGTGGTGTTTAGATTCTCATAATTTTAATAACATAGGAGAAATTCAAAGATGAAAACATATATAAACTTACAATAATAAGAAAACTCTAAAATATCAACTTGAATTAAAACCCTAGAATTGATGTTTGTGAAATCCCAAGAATATGCCTTAGAATCTGATAGTATAATGTTGTAAAATATGAAAGAGTCTAAAGTCGTACTAAGAAACTTAAGGGAGGGTTTATAGACAAAATAAAACTTATTCCAATACAAATAGGAACTCTAAATCAATCGTCTTATACAACTGGAAAATAAAGTAAAAGTTATTCTAATACAAATAGGAAATCTGAGAAAGTCGTCTTATGCGAGTGGAAAGTATGATCGTGATTAAATCCATTATTGTCTTTTGGTGCTCATGTTTTCATCAAAGACTTTATCATTTTTAGGTATTCAATAGTACGACACTCATTATGGGTTTGTTGTATCAACAAACGGTCGTATAATGTTGTCATTTGATCATTCTAAACTTCAACTTCTAGAACTTACACATTTGGAGTTCCGTCATGACCTCATGATATGATGTGAATTCAAAGTATAGTCGTAGAACGCTATTGATTGATCCTCATAACATTATAAGCATGTTTCCAAGATACCAGAATTATATAGTACTACCGAATAATTGTTGTACATCATGGAGGCTTTTAATCTGAGAAACACTTAAGAGTCACTTTTCTGATCCTTCAAACGAGGCACAAGTACGATCATGGTAAGATTCAACAGTCATCGAAATTATCATCTGAGGCCCATTTCAGTCCCTACTCTAGCACTCTACTCTTTATGACATATTTAGCCTACAGATGCCCAAAAGTCTATTATATCCACATAAAGATAATGTTGTACTTTCAAATATTCACCATTATAAGCATCTCAAGTGTCATAAATTCACAACACATCAACACCCTCAACTTAGAATGTTTGCATATGCTAACTATCCTACCAAGACGCTTAACCTAGAGAAAAACCAAGAATACTCGTTACAAAAACCAATGATTAGCATGCATAAACCAAAACATAGTTCAATACCCTCCAATATCATTCACAAATTAAAAAGTGCAGCATGTCGACAAACCAAACAGCATAACACAGTGGGATCAAGACATGGAATTAAATTATCAGCAAACAACCTGACAGATACACAATTTACACTATATAAACAAGCATCAACTAAAATACAGCCCTTCTTCCTTCACAACATAGAAGTACCAACACTCAATATATGTAATGTAAAGCAAAAATTGGAATATAATCAAATCTCTCACTCTCAAAAGGAAATCTACCCCTGTGTGTTTGATACAGTAGGCTTGTCCTTATTTTCTATGCCTTGATTTTCAAATAGCCATATTAGAATTACTATAGGAATTTATTGGCATGTAATGTAGGCTCATAGATAGATATGGCATATGGGTATAGTGGCTAAACCTCAACACTATACTAGTTTTGGCTTCCACTTTATCTGCCTTTTTTATTTCTTTCTATTTTTTTCAATTGTTCACTTTTGAACTACAGGTGCGGTATAATATGCTTTTATCAACTTCTCATGTTTTGTTTTTTCTTATTCTTTTTTTATTTTATTTTATTTTTTCTTTTCAGATTTCACTCGAATCCTTTTTTCACTTTACTACACTTTTCATCATCCCCAATATTTTATGCACCCCTACAATAACCACCCTGAACTTAGGTAATTTGCGTGAGTTTAGGTACACAGTGTCCAAGAAGGGACCAGGGATAAAGTTCACTGTTAAAATTAGGAAGGTGACTATGATAATTCAAAGAAAAGGTCTACTTAGGGTGAAAATTAGGTTATAGGGATAGTGTTATTCATTTGGTAGGCTTATTAGGATTTTGGTGGGATTATTTCAAAAATGGCCTATGGTCCTTTTCTAACATTCTAAGCTGCAACTTTAGAAAGAATAATCGGGCAAGTTCTAGACCGCACATACTCATCAACTAGGTATATCCTAACACACTCTTGGCTCAGGACTATTATCTCTTTCACTACTTATTTGGTTCTGCAATGTTAGCTAAGTTATGACACTAATAATACTAATACCGTTATGATATCCAATAGTGGTTACAATACACGTAAGCACAAAACATAGCACAAAAACAAAACATTTTGAGGGGTATTATTTAACTGGCTCAAAAATAATTTTCAAGCTTTTTATTCACCATTTATGACTACACCAAATTTTCTCATTTTACTCTAAGTTATGCATAAGACATAAACTTACACAAAACAACACAAAAACAAAAATAAATGCCTACACATGCCGATTATAACTATGTTAGCACACTCAAGGGAAAAGAAACATTGAAACATAAACCCTCAATTATGGTACACCCTACCCCCAAATTAGAAATCATGTAATGTCCCCATTGCACAAAATCATAGAAATAAATACTAGTACACTAGATGCTCATCAAACCATAATCAGTTAAGCTCCTTGATGGGACCCGTGCATAATCTACTCTTGTCATGGACTCAGCTTTGGCCAGGGCAATCATGACTACGTGGGCACTGATGGTGGCTTGCGCACTTAAAGTCACAATTATTGTGGAATCCTGTTTATCCCCCAAGTATTGCTCAACCACCTCAAGTACGAGTGGTATCTCCACTTCCTTTTGAATTACTGCCTCGGTCTACTTAGTCACCTTCTCTTTTCTTTTGTACTCTTTTCTTTCTTTTTTTCTCCACTTATATTAGAACCATTTACGTGTCTTCTCTACATATATATCATCACCCTCAACCACTGAGGGGATAATGTATAAATTTGAGACCATAGAGTCCACGCCTATTGAATCTGCTAATGAAGGATAAATGATGGTTGAGGAGGTAAAACCTGGACAAAGGAAATACAAGGGCTTCTGTAAAAACTTTTGTACTATAAGAAATATATCAAATAGACAAGGCATTTGTTTTTAGCTTTTTAAGCCACCGATCTATCAAAATTTTGACCATTTCCTTAAGCTCAGACATATCAGTCCTAATCTCTGTCATATCACTACTCTTCCTCTATGTTGGCCATCATCTGAATTTTGAATCAATAAAAATGGGTCTGAACAACCAATACAAATTCCTCAATCTCATTAACCATGTAACGTTTGACCCCTACGTCCAACATATTAATCCTCACATCGCGATACACATGTTTTCTTAATATCTGTTTTAGCTGAGAAGAAGGTATCAAAGTATATCTGGCAGGAGCATATGTGTATGCACCAATTATGTTGTAGTTGGCTTTGCTAAAGATGAATTATCACTGGCTTCGGATGTCGAGATCTCACTAACTGGGGTATCCCCAGCTACCTCAGATATCTCAGCACTCATGCTTAAGACTTCGCGTTTCTTTAATCCCTTATAAGTGCCATATATGCAATCCATGTCAGCTAAATAAATTTGCCTACTATATCAATATTTGAAAATATTTAAGTTTTACAGCAATGGTGTGATGAGATAAGGGAATAGCAAAGTGGTGCTACACTTTAGCACACTATCCCAAATCTTCTCTACGATAATTTGTAGGAAATTCAACTCTAACTCTAATATAAATACATTAACTAACCATGCATTGTTGCCCCAAAATTGTTATTATTAGATGTGGGCACAATGAGGTATCTCACCATCAACCACCAAGCTTTGATAGTAAACTTCAATGTGGGCTTATAAATTGATTCTTAGTTGACCCATGGAGTATTTTCACTATATTTAAATATTTGTCCCTATAGCCAGCTATACTGCATTAACTTATCATCAACACTCAGCATTTTTATCCTCTTCAAATCATGATTCTAGAAATTTTATCACATAGTATCCTCAATTGGCTCGAATGTGCCTCTGAATAAGGCATTAGCGATTGCCCTAATGAAGATGTCCACCTCAGTGTCCTACACCCTAAGCGTGTCAAATCGTGGCTGCATTTTAATATCTTTATCCTCAACCAAAGAATTTATCTTCTTCAACACTAGTCATGACCCAAAACCAAGGATCGTGATGGTACTTGTCGCGGAAAGCCTTGACAAGCAAACCTATTACCCAAACTGATATGAAATGAGAAATCAATATCAACCCCAAGGCAAGGCTTCTAGAATAAATCCGAACCATACAAATATAATAATAGCAAAAGTAAATAATCAAAGATACCATACAATATCTCAAAACCTAGTGTCACAGTGAAAGAACTACTAAATACATCTCGAATGTCAAAAATACAATCTGTCTATGAATGCAAACAAGACATGACATAGATAAGAAGAGGTACTAGATCAACTCTAGATTCATGGACCAACTGCTACCTCAAATATTATCACGATCCAATTCCTCAAGTCATGATGGCACTTACCATAATCTATTAGTAGGCAAGCCAAAATCATAATCCAGAACGGCTAGCAACGGACTACATAATAATACAAATAAAAGAATGAGGAGCAAATGAAATAAAGCTTAATACATAATAAAGTTCCAAAACCTAGTGGTATCAGTACAAGACATTGTAATATAATAAGAGTACAAAAGCGAAATAGATGGAATAAATTACACTTATATAACTTATCTCCAAATACAATATAGAGACTAGTCTAATACATGAAAAAGATATAAGTAAAACATCAAATGTAATGAGTTCACTCTGAGTCTTTGAACCATGGTTGCTCCGCATGATGTACACATCAACGACGATGACCCATACTATTACCTGCAGGCTGTCAAAGCATGGCATGAGTATCGAATGAATGGTACTCGATAATCAAATGAGAACTGAGCTCCAAATATAAAGCAGATATATACAACATATAAACATATTAGAAACTACACCCATGAGTCCATAAATAATATAACAGGCCAATGAGATGATAAGGATAGCCTATTCTAGGCATGTCCAAGAGACTAACATAATAAGGCTAAGGAAGTATCAAGGATGAACTATCCTATTCATGTCCAAATTCATAAATCTCAATACTATACCATATATCCCAGGCCAATATATGAATAAGGGCCAAAGAAAGGTAGATAATAATATACAAGGCCGAGGAATAAATATATAATATGAACAAATGAAAGAGAGAAATACGATAGTAACATAGCTGGGTATAGCTAGGTAAATACATATATATATATATAAGGTCAACTCAAAGTATGACCTAAATCATCATGTCTTTATTTTAAGACATTATTATAATCCTATCAAGATTTAATACTATCATACTAAAGGTTCCTAATCCACATTGCAAGACATGAAATAATTATGAATAATAATAAAATCACAAGACAGAAGAGGCTAGAGACCAACCTCAAATCCTGATACTTAATCAATGACCAATATGTCACAAACTGGCCATAATAATGATCAAAACAATGATATTAACAATATCAATAACAGCGTTAATAACCACCTATTTGGAAAACCAAATACCTAGACGAGCATATGCCTAACCCTACCACCCCAGGCTTAGAGGGTTTAATTAGCATACAACAACATAAGGAAGAGTCATCACCCATATCTATGAAACTATCCTACACTATCTGATAGATATAGGTGCATAATGGTGATAAGGGATGCGCATATAAGAATGAATGCAAGAGAATCCACAATACCATAATCATTACATCATAACCATCATCATCATAATCAACTTTTGGCCTTGTCGGGTATATAATCATCACAACTTCCTCCAGCCTTACGGGGTATCAATACTATTATCACAATATCCTCCGGCCTTTCTAAGTATCATCATATTATCATAATATCCTCCGGACATACCGGGTATAAATATCATCATCACAATATCCTCTGTCCTTATCGGGTATCAGTACATCATTATAATGTCCTCCGACCTTGTCGGGAATCAATATTATCATCATAATGTCCTATTAATATCTCATAATAGAAAGTTAGTTGTAAGACCCCGTAAAGTTTCCTTGTAGTTTGAGCCTTGAGCATGTCAAGTGAAGTATAATTCCAGCCCTAAAAGATTGAGAAGTGACTTCCCAAGTGATTGGTATTTCAACCATATAGAATTTTCTTAAATTTGACTTTTTGTCATATAGTGAATTGAATTATCTTTCCAACAATACCAATTTCATCTAAATTCGGCATCGGGGTAACAAGTTATGGCCGTTTTACTGAGAGTTGTCAGAACCATCCAGGTGCGACCGACGATCCGATGGACCATCGGGTCTGCAATAGACCGTCGAGTCTTCTATGGACCATTTATCGAACCGTCGCAACCAAGGAAGTAACTCTCTTTCCTGGATAACATGCGACAGACAATCCGACGGATCATCAAGGCTGTGACGGATCGTCGCTGAGACCGTCGCCATTGAGGCAGTGTGGTCTTATCCTGGTCAACGTGCAACGGACAATCCCACGGACCTCAAACTAGCAACAGACCATAGCTTCGACCGTCGCAGCCCCCGTTCAGTATTTTTAAGTCATTTTTAAAAGGGGCTATTGGTTTTTTTCCCTTTTAACCCTCAGATATATTCCAAACGAACCTAATAGCCTTATTATCTCCCAAAACATCCAAAGGCTAGGGTTTTTCTCTCAATATAAAATCTAAAACCCTTCTCTAAGAAATCCAAGAACTCACCATGGATTCTATAAATTGAGTTGAGATTTGAGTTTCTCTAGTTCAAAGGTTGCAAGAACCCTCTCTCAAGAGTAAGAAAAATAGCTTAGAGAAAGCTCATTCATCCAATTTCATAATCTAAGGTTTGTGGGGTTTTGAAAAAAGGTAATCCTTTCATCCTTGTGCCCAAAGGCTTATTTAAACTATGATTTTCTGCAATCTATGAGATTTTACATGAATTTGAATCAGGGTTTTTCACCCACTATTATTGATTGCAATATTTTGATGTTTCCCATGAATAAAGAGTCTAATGGCATGATTTTCACATATTTTCTTGAGAAATTGCAGCTGGGTCTATACCCCATGATCTTTAATCCTTGAGAAATTAATAGTTGAAATGTTTGAGATATTGAAGAATATGAGATTTTGAAATTTTGAGACAAATTGCTGAAATTTCCAGATTTCTACATGAGTTATGAATCTATAAGCTATATATTATGCTTTTGATGAGTTTTAACTTAAGAGTTAATTATGGGTTATTGAGCCCTACTTGAGATTTTCAATTTTATGAATTCTTATGCTATAAGAATCCATGATTTGAGTATTCTGAGATTATTGAGAAATGTTTTGACCTAATGGTCATGGAGTTTTGAAATCCACTTCACTACATGAGATTACAGATTTGATTATTGGGTACTTGATGAACCTTGAGATTATTTTAAAGTGGATTTCTATGAGATGAACGAGATAAACTAAAGAGAGTAGTATTTAGCACCGAGTTGGGTAAGTTACTATGGTTTCTTACCCCAGAACTATGTGCCACCATAGGTTTGAGATTTTGGGCCTAAGGCCGAGATATTTGGCCTGATACCGAGATAAATGATCACTGAATTGAGGTTATACTCCCTATCAAGAGTATCACGCTCTTCCCCAACGTGGGGTCTCTTCCCTAGGAGGACAAAATGTTGGACTCCATAAAGCTCGCATGGTTTATGTCGGTTAACAGAACCTCCCTTGATACAAGTTATTTTCGTATTAGTAAAGTTGCAGATTTGCTCCCTAAGACTAAAGTACTTTTCCTTGATATAAGTATTTTCTCTAAAGCTATGAGATAAGTTATTTCCCTAAACTAGAGTATCTTTCCCTTGAGATAGAATGATTTCCCTAAAGCTTGACACAAGATATTTTCATTAAATAAATAAAATGCCTTCAAGTATGTTTCAAAGTTATATGAATCTGAATTCCAAGTACTTAAGTTCAAAAAAGTTATGAGTTCTTGAGCATTAAAGAAGTTTTACTCTCTATGAGGCATATGAATGAGTTGAAAGTATTGTTTAAAGTTTCCTTTAGCCTATGAGCAATGAGAATAAAAGAAGATTACCGATTTCAAAGTTAAACTATGATGACTCACGATATTTGTGTTACATGCTCCATCTACATGATTCATGAGCTTTACATTTTATACTTATTCAATCCATGTAAGTCATTACTTATTGCATGCATGATTTGATTAAAGAGTATTGATGTTGTATTATATAAATGCAAGCACCCCCACATACTCAGTACATTCCCAAGTGTTGATCTACATATACGTCTATGTGCTACATTGTCTTATAACATAGGTTCAGGTGCTCAGTCCCAGCCTCGTCAGTGACTTTCGAGTACCTCTGTCTACATTCCTACAGTGGTGAGTCTTCATGGTTTGATGACCTATCTTCAGACATTTCCGTATTTGCGAGACTATGTTATTTCTTTCAGTTCATTTCGAGTCTGTTGGGGACCTGTCCCAACGGATCTCTAGTTTATGGATTTGTAGAGGCTTTCTCAGACTAGTTATCAGACTGTGGTTATGTTGAGATTTCTAGTATTTGGTCATTTGGACCAAGTATTACCTTCGTATTTCCTTTCATTTGATATGACAGTGCCAGTGTTTTGTATATTTCTTCTTGAATGAGTTATTATGAGAAGTGATAGGCTCAAAGGGTTAGCTTGGGGCTACTTGTAGCCCTACGCACCGTGTGATGTCCCAAGAGGTAATTTTGGGTCGTTACACCAGCCCCACAAGGGCTAAAGTAAAATGCAAGCCCCACAAGGGCAAGAGTAAATTACAAGCCCATGAGGCTAAAGTAAATGAAAAATCCAACAAGGGCTAAAGTAAATAGATATGAAAAGAGAAGCAAGGTACAGTACATTTCAATAATTCATCGTTCATAATCACTATCACATCCTTAATAAGTGTTTTTAAAATATTGGTACACGGACTCAAGCCATGGCTAATAGAGTTCAAATCCATAAGTTGGCTGCCCGAACTAAACTTTGGGACAAAATCTCTATAAAGTGTTGAAAGGGTCGTAATATCTCACGACCGGAGTACATAGTAGTGTCAAAACATGGACCAGAATATATCTTCATCAAATTTGTAGAACGTCATTATTAACCTCTTTTACACATAATTTACTCATTAAGTTATACAGTTACTACTGTGAAGAAATCTGTTTTAAACAAGAAAGTGGGGTTCAGCTCTTAGTTAGTGACAATAATAATAAGATTATAATCTAATTGGAATCGTATCAATCACCGATGCAATAATCTTGAATGTACCAAATCTCTGCATGTCATCACCAGTATTCAAACATGTGAATCATACATATCATACCGCATCTTCATCCATCCCATAATGGAGAGATGTGTATATAAACATACATATATTAATAAGCTACAGTCGTATCCTTTACAAGGATAAATACTTCCTGGATATCCAATTCATAACATAACATAACCCTTTGCCCAATAATGTCCGGAATAATCAAAATATAATAATCACGGTCTTAGTCCCATTTATGTATCCAAAACTCATATTAATAATCAATGCTAAGTTATTCTAATCATAATCAATCCTAACATTAACATGCACATGCAATATATATCACACATCATCTTCGAAGAAAAGTGGGAAGAAGCCTACCTCAAAGTCAAACTGTAAAACCACACATCATTCACCAATGTCTATCTTCACTTCATACTCCTAAAATGCCATCACACTATCGAAATCATAATCTACTCATCAATACAAGTCTAATGATACTTATATTGCACTATTGTTCTTCGGGTCTTAAAATGACACCAAAAACCTAAAGTGGGTCCCACTTATAGAAAATGCATTTTCGTGGTCAACCCAACACTCATACATCGTCAAGGAATCATAAGCCTCAAGAAATGGGTTAAAACCAAGAAAACTTTGGGCTAAAATGAAGCCCTAAGTGGATTTGGAGTTTTGGGTCATGAACTAACAAATTCACCAATAAAGTGATGAAATCTTACCTTAATTTGGATGATAATCACAATAATAGATATTAAACAAGCTTCAAATATACCCATAAGACTCAATTTTAAGTTATTACACTCATTTTGGTTTCTAGGTCCCAAAAATGAGTCAAAATAGTCAAAACACGGCCTATAAGGTCCTTAAATACCCCTACCAACTTTAGAAATGCCACGATCACTGTCTAGGGGTCACTGTCGCGTTAGCACGTTTGCCATATTATTTACCGAGATCATAGTATCCCCCCCAGGCACCAGATGACAGCAAAGTCAAAAACTTGTTTTTGACCCTCAAAACTCATTTGAAATCCAAAATACATGATCTAATAGTGAAATTTGAGTGTAAACCATATTTAAAATCCATTGGAATAATCAAAACTTTCATTCAAGATTGTTTTGGTAAAAAGTGGGTTCCACACCTATATTTTATTTTTTTTCAACTTTCCAACCAGTATGTTGAAATGAGTTTGGGTGCATTGGGAACCAAAACCAAATGTCTACCTAGACTAAAAATTATATTCCAAATCTGCTGGCACAGTTAAAATTTGCATCCGAGATTATTTTACTAAATTTTTTTCCTGGTATTCATTTGGAACTAGCGAAGATTTTAAAATAAGGAATTGGCTCTAAAAATCAAACAAACTGGCCTCCAACTGAAATGAAAAGGATGATAGCTGCAAACTGAACCACAGCACACTAATACCATCTCGATATAAGCATAAATCTATCCAAGGCTTATCCGAGCCAAAAACAAATCAAGGCATGAGTTATACCCAGACTCAAAATCCTAATATAACCTTGCTTTACCATTTTACACCTGCTATCCACTCCAAAGAAGGAGGAAAAAATCACTTGAGTCTCATTAGTGCAATCTCATCATAGAAAAATAGATAAACTAAAGTTGATCCACTAAAAGTCTATAAAGAAAACATGAGAATAAGCCCATAAGCCACTATCTGGGCATACGAATAGAGATAATCAAGGAATGCAATCTATGCTAATGCTACAACTAATCCAAATGTTAAACAAACTAAAATCCAGAAGATCAAGGCATAATTACTCATCACTGAACTATCCGTCTCTAGGATATCCCATCAATCGAGAATGAATCCATATTGAATCCAACTCATGTACATTTCTCCCACTGAGTATGTCATCTAAAATTTCCAAAGAAACCTTAAAACTCGATGTCAAAAATAAAACAACCAATACAGGGTCCATGAGCTATCATCTAAAAACTTATTAACTATAATCCATCCAAAGTTGAGAATACCAATAGTCAATGATGGAGTAGGCTCAACTAGCCTATAAATGAAATCTGAACAAAAATAAGTTTGAATCGAAGGTTGTACGCAAGCTCTACATCACCAAGTAGAAACCTTAACACCTAGGATGAATCGCTTGATCTCAACTACCCAAACCAAAACTGAAGATGGGTAGCCATTCATATTCCAACTCTACCATAACTTCCAAATCATTTTTCCTAAGCGTCAAGTCAAAACTGAACCAATAATCCTATATTATTGTCAACCATCCAAATCTGACATATTCGAGATAAATCATACGAAGCCACAGTCAAGACCTATCTTAAGAACAAAAATCACCGCAGGGATAATTATCATCTAAAAACGCAAGCAACCAACTCTATATCAGCTAGAGGGTACAAAATATAGCCATAAAATAGAAATCATGCAAAGGCATTAATCACTGGCTGAAAATACAAATAACGTACTCCATATTCGTTGGAGGGAATGAACTATCAATATATACACAAAAACTAGCCATGGATGCAAACCACACCAGTAAATGCAGAAACACTAGCTACTTGGAGAAATGCAACTTAAGCCGGAAACTAACCCATCCAACACTCTATCTAGGAAAAGAATAGTCATAGGCACATATAACTAAGGAGAAACACTCCACCAAGCCTTATTTGGCCTAACAAACTCTAAATGGGGATTTCCTAAATCCACCCAAGAATCACATCATCGAAGAAGAAATACAAATCTTGAAACCAAGGTCAACTTCAAGACCGCCACCAAAAAACCAACAACTCAAGATAAAGATTTTCTAATTTTCCAACTCAAGAAATGATCACAAAAAGGCCACCTGCCTCTAGCCTTCCAACTCCACTAGATAAAACCATATCACATCAAGGAAGGAGCATCCAATCTCCAAACTAATAACAAAGGCGACCCATCATAAAGGAACAAATCCAACTAGTCTATGAGATGAGTCCATGACATATTAATCCTAAAATCACAATCGGGCAATGAAATAGCCACAAGTAAAGGCCTATACAACTTAGAAGGAAAGTCTAAGGATCTCACCTTAAAAATAGGCAATACAACTAAATCGCCTACTGATGGCATGGCCTCTTACTACCATATCCAAAAGCCTCAAGGCATGCTCTTTTTATGGTTCCCTCATAATCAATAGCCTGAGGGAAGGAAGACTCAGTTGTTATCATGTGGTCTAACACTAAACAAAGTGACATTGCTATTCCTTTACACATCCATGCAATAATGTCTAGCTCAGAAGAATATTGCATAGGAACATTCCTGGCCCTACTCAAGAATTCCAATCTCGTACTCAGGATTTGATAATAAACCCCGATGAGCACCAATAAACCCAACTCTGCTCCATGAACTGCTCGATGATTCAAATGATATTCATGGCTAAGAGAGATCTACAACATGACTCGGATCCCTAATGCTGAACTCAAAAGGGTTGAAGCAGCCACGAGCTCAACTAGAGCCTAAACTGGCCCTAAATCTTTTGGCTGACGTTGAAGATCTTCTACATCCATACATGACTCACTTGTCTGACATCCCGCTAAAAAACTGGACACATGCTGAAGTCTCATCTGTATCCATCCACATTGTCGCCCATCTTGTATCGTTCAATAGGGACAGAATAGATTCAAAGAATATGTTTGAGGTTTATGAAAATGCAGACATGATAAGGAGTCAAGAAATGAATTTTCTAAAATATCCCTATAGCCTTCTAAAGATAGCCTACTAATACACCATTCAATCGTAGGCTCTGATACTAATTTGTCACGGCCTTATTTCTCAGGTCATAATAGCGCCTACCATAACCCACTAGTAGGCAAGCCATACCTAAATTCCAGAATGCCTAGTAACTAAATACACAATACAATAAGGAAAATAATGAGGAGTAAATGATATAAAGCTCAATACATAATAAAGTCCTAAAACATAATGGTATCAGTACAAGACATTTTAATATAACAAAACTACAAAGCAGAATTGATGTAATAAATTACACTGATATAACGTATCTCCAAATATAATATAAAGACTAGTTTAATGCATGAGAGAGAAAGAGATAAGTAATACTCTGAACTTCAGGAGGTCACTTTGAGTCTCTAAACCATGGTTGCTCCGCATGATGCACATATTAACGCCAATTACCAATATTATGATTTGCAGGTTGCAGAAGTTTAGTATGGGTACCAAAAAAATAGTACTTAGTAGGCAACTGCTAACTGAACTCCAAATATAATATAGATATATACAACATATAAATAGAATAAAACCTACACTCGAGAGTCCATAAATCATATAATAGTCCAATGACATAATAAGGATAGCCTATTCTACTTATGTCTAAGAGATTAACATAATAAGGCTAAGGAAGTATCAATGATGAACTATCTTATTCATGTCCAAATTCATAAATCTCAATACTATAACATATTTTCTTGGCTAATAAATGAATAAAGGGTGAAAGAATGGTAGATAATAAGATTTAAATCCAAGGAATGAATAACAATATGAATGAATAAGGGAGGGACATATGGTAGTACCATAGTGATGTATATCTAGGTGTGTATATATATATATAAATATGAGGTCGCGTCAACGTATAACCTTAATTATTATGTCTTTATTTTAAGTCCTCATTATAATCTTATCAGTATTTAATACTATCATACTCAAGGTTTGTAATCCATATGCATAGACATGAAATAATTATGCATAATAATGCAATTACAAGATAGAAAAGTACAGAAACATACCTTAAATCCTTATACAAAATCAATGACCAATCTACCATTAACTAGCCATAATAACTATTATAATAATGATAATAACAACATCAACAATAGCACAAATAATTGAATATTTAGTACAACAAAATACCTAGATGATCCTATGCATACCCCCACCACCCCAGGCTCAGTAGATTCAATCAGTATATAATAGAACAAGGCATAGTAATCACCCATATCTATGCAATAGTCCCATACCAAATAATAGACATGGGTTCATACTAGTGATAGGCGATGTGCGTACAAGAATGAACGCAAAAAAATCTATAATACCATAATCATCATCATCATAACCATTATTATCATAATTAACCTCCGGCCTTGCTGAGTATATAATCCTCACAATATCCTCTGATCTTATCGGGTACCAATATCATCATTTTTATGTCCTTCAGCCTTATTGGGTATCGTCACATCTTCATAATATCCTCTGGACTTTCCAGGTATTAACATTATCATCACAATATTCTCTGGCCTTGTCGGGTATCATCATATCATAATAACATCCTCTGACCTTGCCAACTATTAATATCATCATCATAATGTATATATTAATGTCACATAATAGAAAACAAGCTCCACAAGGGCTAAACTAAAGTGCAAGCCCCACAAGGACTAAAGTAAATGACAAGCCCAAGGCTAAAGTAAATGACAAGCCCCACGAGGGCTAAAGTAAATAGATATGAAAAGAGAAGCAAGGTAGATTATATTTCAATAATTCATAGGTCATCATTAATATCACATCCTTAATAAGTGTATTTAATATTGGTCCACAAGCTCAAGTCATGGCTAAAAGAGTGTAAATCTATAAGTTTGGTTCCTGGAGTGAACATCAGGACTAAATCTCTATAAAAGTGTAGAAAGGGTCAGAATATCTCCTGACTAGAGTACATAGTAGTGTCAAATCATGAACCAAAATATCTCGGTCAAATTTGTAAAACAACTTTATTAACATTTTTTACACATATAATTTACTCATTATGTTAGGTAGTTACTATTGTGAAGAAATCCATTTTAAACAAGAAAGTGGGCTTTAACCCTTAGTTAGTGACAACAATAATAAGATTATAATCTAATTCAAATTGTATCAATCAGTGTTGCAATAATCATGAATGTACCAAATCTATGCATGCCATCACCGGCATTCAAATATTTGAATCATAAACATCATACTGTATTTTCCTCTATCCCATATCAAAATGAAGTGTAAACAAACATATATATATTTATAAGCGACAAATGTATCCTTTACAAAGATAACTACTTCCCGGATATCGAATTCATATCGTAACTCTGCCATTGGACCCATAATGTTTGGAATAATCATAATATAATAATCATGGTCGTAGGTCCACATACATATCTGAAACTTATATGCTCAATACTAAGTTATTCTAATCATATTTATGCCTATTATTCACATTCACACACGATATATATCACACATCATTTTTGTAGAAGAATGGGAAAAATCCAACCTCAAATCAAAATGATAAAGCCTCACATCATTCACCAATATCCATCAGTAGCCATCACAATATCAAAATCATAATCTACTCATAAACATGAGTCTAACGATACCCATATTGCACTTTTATGCTTCGGGTCCAAAATCAACACCAAAAACTCTAAGTGGGTCCCACTTAAGGAAAATGCATTTTTGAAGTCAAGACAACACTCATACATCAAGGAACCATAACCCTCAAGAAATATGTGTAAACCAAACAATCTTTGGGCTAAAATTAAACCCTAAGTGGATTTGTGGTTTTGGGTCAAGAACTAAGAAATTCACCAATAAAGTGATGAAATCTTACCTAAGTTTGGATGATAATCATGATAATAGATGTTAAAGAAACCTCCAAGATACCCACGAGACACAATTTTGAGTTATTACACTCATTTTGGGTCTCTAGGTCTAAAAACTGAGTCAAAATAGCCAAAATGCAACCTGTAGGTTCCTTAAATACCCTTATAAGCTTTGGAGATACCGCGATCGCCATCTAGGGGTCGCTATTATGTTAGATCAATCGTGATACAATTTACCACGATCGCGGTATCCCCACTGGGCACCAGATGACGGCAAAGCAAAACACTTGTTTTTGACCCTCGAAACTAATTCGAAACCTAAAATAATCGAAACCTAAAATAAATGATCTAATAGTGAAATTTGAGTGTAATAACATTTCAAATCCATTAGAATTATCAAAACACTCATCCAATATTGTTTTGGAAAAGTGGGGCCCAAACCTATAGTTCTATTTTTCCAATTTTTCGACCAATAGGTCAAAATGAGCTTGGGTGCATTAGTACCCAAAGCAAAGGTCTACCTAGCCTAAAAAGGATATTCTGGATTTTCTAGCACAGTCGAAATTTGGATTCGAGATCGTTTCATTGAAATTTTTTTCCTATGGCCATTTAGAACCAACGAAAACTTTAAAATGAGGAATTGGCTCTAAAAAACAAACAAACTGCTCGGTAACCAAACTGTCGGTCCTAGCAGGTCATAAATGACTTGGGGAAGCTATGGAGAACCCCTAACAGCAGAAATATAAAAAATAACTGGAAAGTTCATTACAAATATATTCTAGATACTGTCGAAATTGGCCACTGTATGGCTCACTCATACCTAAATCTGCACAAAAAGGTCGCAGTAAGGGTGAGTACGATCTACTTGTACTTAGTAGGAATCATAGGCCAACTGAGAAAAGTAGAAAATGAAACATATAAGATACACACTATGGGTACATCACCTACAATAAGATAATGCCCCAATGATAGCCCAATTCATCTCTACTAATAGTTCTATAATACATGCATATACCAAAACATAAGTACAAGAAAGAAACAGAATGAATAGACATCAAAGTAAACACATCAAGCGGTACAAATAGATAGATATCACATCAATAACACAAATATAACGCAAAATATAAATAAAGTGTAAAATGCAATGAAGATGATGATGATGATCACTATTTTAATAATGACAATGATGTGATGCATGAAGTTGTCACATAACCTCCGTATACACATACCAAGTTGTGCTTCCTGGAAAGAACCATGGGTAGTTTGTCAACCCATATACAATCAAATATCATAACTCATCATCGACACATAAATCAGCTGAGGGTTTTTAATGATGTCACATTTTTATAGAAAAACTAGTATTTTAGTATTCTAATTATGGTACCAATGTTTCTTGAATGTATGTGTGAAATTAGAAATCAATAAATCACAACATATTATAAAAGTAGGAGCATAAAGTATAAAATGCAATGAATATGATGATATTCTCGAGGTTGATGCATAACCTCTGTATACACGTATTGAGTTGTGCTCTTGAGGTAGGACCCATGGAGGGTTTGCAAACCATATACAATCAAATATCCTATACAAATCCAATATCACAACTCTTCTTTTACACATACATCGGTAAAGTTTTTTGAAAATATTGCATTTTCTATTTGAAAAAGTTAGTGACTCTAGTTTTCCATGGTGGTACCAATGTCTCATGAATATACACAATCGACTAGAATGAGTATTTTCAAATCTAACCAATATACCAACCATGTGAGACAAAATCCATGCAATATGCCAACTATCCATGAATCAAATGTAATTCATATGCCAATAGAGTAAAATACCCAACAATATGCCATTGATGCCACATAATTTCCATTTTAGGCTTTTTCATAAAAATAGATACAATCAAATAAACATGCATAAGGCCAAGAATATCATATAAGACGCACATGGTCATGTATAGAAAATAATATCTCAAAACCACCAAATAACAATAGCACTGCCCCCTACAAGGGTACAACATAATAATTGAGGCATTTCTATGGTTGGTTCCCATACCCATAACATGATTTTATGCTGATATTAACTACCCAACCCAGTCAGAAGTATGTTAATCCATAACCTACCTTTAATGCTGAAAATTGACATAAAAAGCCTTCAATACAGAGTCTTTCCCTCACGAACAGTCTCAAAATAAACTAAAACATACAAATGTATAATGTACCCATCAAACGGTAGCCAACGATACCCGTATTACCTATTTCCAAATCAAGTTCAAAATGGACCTCAGAAATAGGTTTTCAAAAAAAGGTAAAAATATCATTTTATTTTAGAGATATGTTCCCCAAACTCATAGAAGTCTACATCTTAAAACCCATGCTATAAAGAATTGAAAATATGATTCAAATCAAAGAAAAATATTTTCAAGCTTTATCGGCAACTACCCCCCCCCCCCAAAAAAAAACCAGTTTGAAATCAAGAATTTGAAGTTTTTTTTATGATGAAATTGAGATAAAATGATAATTATAAGATTAGAAAATTACTCATAAAAGAAATCTCAAAAACTTCTTTGGAATCATCTAAATTTGAGCTCCTAAGCTCCAAAAATGGTAAAAATAGGGTTTTCAACTTAGGTTGAAATAATAAAAAATAAAATAGAATTTCTTGATAAATGAGAGAAATGGAGTTATAAAATGAAAGAAATGATTATACGAGAAAAAAGTATCAAAAATCATCAAAATCGGAGCCTCCTAGCTCCAAAAATGTCACAAATATGAAATTGGATCGATTTTTATCTTAACCATCATTGATGGCCACTAGTACAGCATGGTCAAATGGTCAAAGTCTGCTAAAGCAGTCGACCAACTGCTATAAAGCCTATACTAATACCAGCAAGCTTCAAAACTTATTTTTGACCCCCAAAACTCATTCAAAACCTTATGAATATGGTTCAATAGTGAAATTTGATAGTAAAACATGTTACGATTACAATAAAATCATCATATTTACGAAAAAAAAGTTATACTCAAAAAATTGAACTCGGGACCCTGTTTACACTATTTTTTAATCAAGGGTCAAAATGATATCAAAAATTAATAAAACTACACCAATTATGTTACCAACCTAAAATTTTGGGATTGGTGATTGAGACTTCCTTCATTTGCCGCCCATGTATGGCGTGATGACATTTGGGAAGAGGGGCAAGCTTAGCCTAAGGTATGTTGGACCATTTCAAATTTTTTGTACTTTGGGGAGGTTTCTTATGAGTTTTCCTTACCTCTAGAATTTTCAACCGCTCATCTAGATTTTTATGTGGCTATGCTTTTGTGCTATAATCTAGATACGTCTCACGTGCTTCACTGGGAATCAGCTCAGTTAGATGAGATGTTGACCTTTTTAGAAGAGTCAGTGTCTATTTTAGGCAGATGTTAGAAGATTGCATTCTAAAGATATTGTTGTTGTAAAGGTTAAGTGGAGAAACCTTCCTGTTGAGGAGGTTACTTAGGAGGTCGAGTCTGATATACATAGTAGTTACCCTCAACTTTTTACCTCTTCTTGTATTTTCTTGCCTTTTAGTTCCAGGACAACCTAAAGTTCTAGTAGTGGACGTCGTAATGACCTAATTTGTGAAAACTTTCTATTTATGTGTTATGATGTCATGACCCAAATACCAAGGGTCATGATGGCACTTGTCATGACAAGCTTGACTAGTAAGACTATCACCCAAACTAATAAGAAATGAGAAAGCAATACAAAAAAATCAAAGGCAAGAATCCTTGAACGAAGCTGAACTACTCATACACAGTAAAAGAAAATATATAATCAAAGATACTAGACCAAATCCCAAAACCTAGGGTCATAGTGTAAGAACCAACTAATACAACTCAAAAATTAAAATATACATAGGATATCCAAAAAGGCAACAAACTCTATCTCTGAATACAATAAGACATAGTCTAGATAAGAAAATATAGTGGTCAACTCCAGATGCATAGATCAACAAAAATGAGTGCAACCAAACATGCATATATCATTACCAGTCCAACAACAACATATAAGACCCCACACAGTTACACATAGCATATAATGTCTCAAAACCACCAAATTGTATCCACAAAGGCCCCCACACAGACACATAAATCACCTAAACACATTTTCCATGATACAACCCCATACCTATAACATTCTTTGACATTATTATTAACCATCTAACCCAGTCTGAAGAAAGTAAGCCATAACCTACCTCAAAGGTCAAAACTAAAACAAATAAGCCTCTACCACCAAGCTTTTACCTCACGTATAAACCCAAAAATCAGCTAAAACGTACAAATATAAAATCTACCCATCAAAAGAAAATAAATGATACCCATGTTGAAGATGAGCCTATAAAGATACATGAGTTCCAATAGCTACCAATAGAATGTAATAGAATTCTAAATTTGGAAAAAGCACATATAGCAATGTTGAGAATAATGACTAGGAAAATAAAGTTCATTCGTCATGATTAATCAGAAGTCACACACATTAAGGTCTCACAGCTATAATATTTACATAAGTTTTTGCCATCCAAAGGGTTACATGGCTCTGAGTACTAAGTTTCCTAGACTATGCTATGTCATCTTACAAAAGTTACCAACAAAAAGGAGGGTTCTAGAGCCAGATATGACAATTGAACACTACTAATGATGATGAGAACTAAGAGAAATAGCTTTGGGCATCTTGTTTATCCCTTCCACTAATTCACGTAGAACAAATAAAGGTTATTAAACAACAGAGATTAAATAAAGGGAAGGGGGAAAAGAGACAAAGAGGCTACAAGTTCATCCACCATTAGTGAACAAGACTTAGCTCCTCTACTGAATCCACCAAGGATCCGTTGTACTACACCAAATAACACATCTATAGAGGAAAATCAAGGTAAGAGACAATCATGGCCAAAATAGAGTAAAGAAAAAAGAAACGGGTGAGCTCATCATTTTCTTTATCATCAAAAAAATTAATGACCCAAAACATAAGCATAAAAATCTAGAATTAAAGAGATATTCCAGCGGCAATATTTGTTAAGAAGATAAGAAAGCCTCACTTAGAAACCCTTCTTGGACATATTTATATTGGGACCTCATGTCCCTTCATCTTCCTTTTAATTTTCCTTTTCTTTTTCTTTTTTATTTTCTTATTTTTATTTTGGTCTCATTGGAGTCATTTTTGTACAAATTTTATTTATTCATCGAATAAATGGTCAAGGCCTAATTTTAATTAAAAAGAAACAATACCCATATTTCCCACTTCCAAATTGAGGTCAAAACAGGACCCCAAAATAAGTTTTTGAAATAGAAGAGTAAAACCAGAATTTTTGTACAAAAATATTTTCCCAAGAGTAAAGGAACTCAAAGGAGAAAACCCAAGTAAAAATTGGGTAAAATTGGGGTTTGATTCGAAGAAATAATAATTTAGAACTTCCAAGCCAAAACCCATAATTTCCACCTGTAAATCCAGGTTTAAACAAGATTCAAATGATAAAATTAAAGAAAAGTAGTTGAAATAGGAGTTTAAAGCTTACCCAAGCTTAGAAATGGAAGAAAATACCCAAAAACTTGATCCCCAAGCTAATCCTCCTGAAAATGGTGAAGCATAACCAACAATAGGATAATTTATACCTAGGTGTCAGGTGCCGCTAAAGCTGTCAAGTGGATGCTTTAGCGGTCACCATTAAAGCGGTCATATACCGCTTTAGCGATATCCGCTAAGAATGTCAGTCCTCTAAAGCAGACAAGGCTATTTTAGCGCCCTCAGCAAAGTGGGTGAGGGCCGCTAAAGCACCCTTGCCTAGTTGGTAGCTGGCCGCTAAAGCGGGCAAGTGGCACTTTAGCTCCTGTGTCCAAAGTGGCACTATAGCGGTTGTACCAGCTGTGTAGATTTGGAAAATTCAAGTCTTTACATACCCCTTAGGATTAAGCTACCCTATCATATTCGATGCTTCAAACTCAATGGCGATATCAGATTTTTGAAAAAAAATATTGTTTTCACATAATGAACCCTCGAGACCTAATTTCAAAACTTTTCAAATAGAGGATTGAAATAAGATGTATAAGACGTAAAACCACATCAATCATGTTCCAACCTAACATTGACATTTCGAATCTACTGGAGCAGTCCATTTTACCATCTGATGCACAGACCAAAAGATGTTTGTCAAAGTTAGCTAATAAGCCTTTAAGACCTCAAAAATCATAATCTTGCATAAATCGCACGAAAATGCTTTGAGAACCATACCAAACATCCCTACACCCCCAAAAACACCACAATGCAACCATGGGTAGGGGTAAAATGGTCAAATCACATGAAAATAAATATCTCACATAAATCATTGAAGTCAGGTCATTACATCATCCACCACTAAGAATCTAGTTCGTCCTCGAACTAAGGATAATAGAAATACCTGAATCAATGAAAAGTTGGGGATAAGCACTACTCATATCAAACTAGACATCCCAAGTAGACTCATCTATAGGTCAATGCCTCCGCTAGACCTTAACCATGAGATAACTCTAGAACTCAATTATCCAACATCCCAGGCTAGAATGGAGACAGGCTCCAAAATAAAATACAACTGCTTATCTAACTGGATTGAATCCTTATGAATGACATAAAACTCATTTGGAATGTAATATTGAAGCATGGAAACATGAAAACCTAGATGAATAAAAGATAAATTTAGGGGAAATTCTAAATCATAGGCCACATCCCCAATAGTTCAAAGAATCTCAAAAGGTTTAATATACTTGGAGTAAGCTTGCCCCTTTTCTAAACCTCATCAGGCCTTTCAAGGGAGACACCCAAAGAAAAATACTATCACCTACATTGAATCTCAAGGCATAAAGTCTACAATCCATATAGTACTTCTGCCTACTCTGAGCTTCTTAAAGTCTATCTGGAATGACTCAAACGCTATCCAAAGTCTCATAGAACAAGTTTGTACCTTCAGGTATAATCTTTGAAGCATCAAACCAACTAATTAGATAGTGACAACACCTACCATAAAAAGCCTCGAAGGGAGCCATATCAATACTAGAATGGTAGCTCTTATTATATACAAATTCTGCTAAAGCTAGATTTTGTCCCACTGACCACCAAAGTCCATCATACAAGCGCATAGTATATCCTCCAATAATGAAATATTCTGCTCTGACTGACCATCGGTTTGGGGTTGAAAGTTATACTAAGATAAAATGAGTACTTAATTCCTCCTAAAAGGACTTCCAAAAGTGAGTTGTGAGCATTGAACCTCAATTCAAAATGATAGATACCAACACACCATGAAGATGAACTATCTACGAATATAGATACAGACCAATCTTTTAGCATTGAAGAAGACCTGAACAAGAATGAAATAAGAAGATTTAGTCAATTGATCTAAGATGACTTAAACACTATCCAAACCATGAAAAATATGAGGCAACTCGATCATAAAGTCCATAGTGATCCATTCTAATTTCCAGTCGAGAATGGGTAACCTCCAAAGCAAACCAACAGGCCTCAAAAATACTCGACCTTCACCTGCTACCAACATAGGTTAGCTATAAAATATGTTATATCCTTCCTCATACCACCCCACACATAATGGTATCTCAAATTATGGTACATCTTACATATTCTAGAATAGATATAATATCTAGAACAATAAGCCTCCTCCTATATAAATCTCACCAATAACCTATTCTCGATATACTAACTCGACCTCTAGTCCTTAAAATACCATTAAAATCAAAAAAAGGATTAGTTAGCCTTACCATTCTAAAACTTATCTTAAACCACTCTCAACTCAACATCATTAAACTAATGAGCCCAAAACTATTCCATCAAAGATGATACAGCCTTCGTAAAAGTGAAAATACCCCCAGGTATCGAAATATCAAGTCTAACTATTTGGTTAGCCAAAGACTGAACCTCAAATGCCAAAGGCCTCTCCTAGTCAAAACATGTACCTATCTACCCATACTAGTAGACATCTAGCTCAAGGCATGCACAGCTACATTAGCCTTGCCTGGATGATAGAGAATATAAAGATCATAGTTCTAAAGTAACTTAATCCAATGACACTATCTCATATTAAGATCTCTCTAGATGAAGAAATACTGAAGGCTACAGTGATCTAAGAAGGTCTCACAACAAATTCCATACAAGTAGTGCCTCCACATATTTAATGCAAAAACAACCGTACATAACTCCAAATCATGGGTAGGGTAATTCCTTGTGATACCCTAATTTTCTGAGCTTTGCACCCACCAAAATATAGGTCATTTAATTTGCTTTCCAATTCTACTAGTCTTGCCTTAATTTGAGAATGTAGCAAGAAGTTATGGAAAATCTTCTAAGGCACTATCAGACTATCAGTGACAGCAACTCTGGCAATGACCCATTGATAAATAAAATGATTCAATGCAAAAACTTGTTTTCATAGAATTAAATGATAAAATATTTTAGTTAGTGGAAACGAGTCCAGTACATGACTTATTATTAGCCTAAAAAGTTATTGGGTGGACCCATCATCACAATAGAAAGAGACTAAGAAATCAAATCAGTGGCAACGATTCCTCCTAATGATATGTAATCATACCAAACAAATCATCAAAATAAAATTGATTGTCATTAAAATAGGGAGCCAAGGCTTAGGTACTTATGTCACGACTTCAGGCCACAACTCATAACCTAACCCAATAAGTCATAGTCTGAGTCATGACGACTATTTCTTAGAATTTCCTAAATATTTTTAGAAGGGTTTTTGGTCTTTTCTCATTCTCTTAACTCCTAACCCACGTCACTTGGGTTTACCTCTAAATTTTTCCATAAGTCATAAATTTAGTCCACAACAAGAAAAGGAGTGATTATTTTTCTCTAGAGGCAAGGTTAAGCTTCCTCAATCTCAAGTACAAATTCCAAGGATTTCTCCAAGGCTTCCATCTCCATGTATATGGAATTTCATCAACGTGTTCCTTCCACCCATTGAGTCCTAACAACTTCTCAATCCTCAAGTTTAATTTACCCTCCAAGAATTAAGTTCCTGGTCAAATATGAGTTTACTTTATTCTTATAATTTATTTTTATAAATAAACCATGAGTACATGTTTTCCCATAAATGTAGCACCCTTTCATACTCTGAATCATAAATTCCTCTTTTATTTAATAAATCATTGAGTTTTTGCTTGAATTATTAAATTCCCTAGTATGATCAAATTTTAATATCATTATATCAATTACATTAGTCAGATCTAGTGGGTTATGAACACCTGATACCTAGGGATTCATGCATATATCAGTTTACATATTTTTAGCACTTTAGATTATCTATTATTGATATTTTCATAATGTAATTACAAAGAACAATTCAGTTTTCAGTGTCATTCAATTGGGAGTAGTACTTAGCACTTAGTAAATG
This sequence comes from Capsicum annuum, assembly GCF_002878395.1. Classification (NCBI taxonomy): domain Eukaryota; kingdom Viridiplantae; phylum Streptophyta; class Magnoliopsida; order Solanales; family Solanaceae; genus Capsicum; species Capsicum annuum. Next base: position 81,440,916 of record NC_061118.1, on the reverse strand, counting down.
CAGAGATAAAGGCTCACCCATCAGTTAGGACTGAGACCTTTAGTAGATGTTCCTAAGTTCTAGAACTAAGGTGCCACCATAGGTTATGAGGGGCCACCCACCAGTTAGGAATTGACACCCTAGTCCTACGGACATCAGTTTTTTGGATCCATGCCAAACAATGTTGGTACCCATGGTAAGGTACTAGCACCCTTCAAACTAGGATTACACGTTGAACCCAGATTTTCTCAAATTAGAGTATGTCTATTATTATTAGCTCCCACAAATATTAGATTGTGTATGCGATTCAAATTATGCATAATCTTATATTCAGTTATTAAGTTTCATTTAGTCCATGGTTATACTTGTTCTTTCATTCATTTTATCATGCTTTATTCATTAATGCTCAGCTCATACTAGTTAGTTTTTCCCATCTCACATACTCAGTACATTCAAAGTACTAATCTCATACTTTTTTGTGCTATATTATCTCATAATATAGGTTTGGATACTTAGTACACGAATCGCACTTAGCACATTCCTATACCACTCAAAAGTAGTTGTGGTTAGTCCTCATTATTTGAGGACAAACTATCAGTTATTTAATTTTGGTATACTTTATTTTAATCAATTGGAGTTAGTTGGGGACTTGTCCCTATAACTCATTATGATTTAGAGACTTTTAGATAGATGTCTAGACTTTTAACATATTGTTTTATCAAACAGTTCTATTTCGAATATTGGTTGACATTCAATATTTCCTTATTATTATTCTCATCAGTTATTTTAGTTTAGCTTTTACCCATTATTTTATTACTTTTTAGTATTCTTATTGATATGCCAGGTCATTGGTTTTCTTGGGGTCACTTGTGACTCTAAGTACTATGTTTCACTTGTGACTCTAAGTACTATGTTATGATTAGGGTACAGTCATGGGTCTTGATAAACTTGGTATTTGAGCTAGTTTTAAATTTCCTAGGGTTTTCTAAAGTTGTGTTAAGTAGAGTCTTTTTCATGGGTATGAAGCGCACCACACTTATAGACGAGAGGCTACAAAATGTTTTCAGAAAAGTCACAATTATTTCATTATTCATCTTCTGCAAAAAGTGTGTACTCTATTAAACATCTTCTTCTAACTCATCTTCTACTTGTCTATATAAAATACCTTTTAAAAGAACTAACGAAATGAGAAATGGAAATCAGCAAGTACCACTGCTAGTTTCAAAAGACACTCTTAATGAGCAGGTCTTTTATACTGAGTTTAGTGATGCCTTCACAGCAATAGCCGAATCTATGACTTCTCAAAATAACCAACAAGATATTTTACCAGCCAACCCAATAACGAATGTGGGGGTAACTAGAATTTAAGACTTCACTCGGATGATCCGTTGACATTCTTTGGGTCTAAATCCTAAGAGGATCCATAGGAGTTCTTAGATAATATTCAGAAAGTTATTGAGATCATGGGTGTTACTTCAAGTAAAAGTGTTGATTTGGCCACCTAACAATTACAAAGAGTGGCTCACATATAGTTTAAGTAATGGGAGGAGGATAGAGGTGTAGATATAGGGCCAGTAAAGTAGGATAAGTTTGTTGATGCATTTATGGATAGGTTCTTCCCATATGAGTTGAGGGAGGCCAAGTTACAGGATTTCATAAACCTGAAGCAAGGAAACATAAGTTTCAAAAGGTATTTATTCAAGTTTACCTAACTGAAAAGGTATGCCCTAACTATGGTCGCTGACTCTAGGTCTTGGATGAGCAAGTTGTGGGTTATCTTTCTGAGGATATGGTTAAGGATTTTAGGATGGTTATGTTGTTTAAGGAGATGGACATCTCCAGATTGATGGTCTATTCTCAATAAATTAGGGAAGAGAAGATAAAACAAAAGGAAAGGAAGAATAAGAGGGCCAAAACTAGTAGCTTTATTTTCTCTCAATAAAGGACAGATGGAGGAAATTTCTCTTAGTTTTGCAAAAAAATCTTCAGATACAGCCCCATCTTCTACTAGTGATCTAGTACCTAAGTTTAGACAGGATACTTTTAATAAAGCGCCAGCTCAAAGTCTCGAAGTAGCGTAAATAGTTCTTTCACTAACCCAGTTAGCAAATAGTATGGTAGGAACTATAGAAGTGAGGAACTATCAAGTATTAATACTTGTTTTTGATGAGGCAAGTCAGGACACTAAGTGAGAAATTGCCCAATGACTGTGAAGATGGGTAAAGATGTTCGTCTGCACAGCCAGTCTAACTCTTCAGTAGTTCTAACATATCGTATAACTCAGTAGGGTGTAACCTCTAGTGCAATTGATGGATAGCATAAAGGTAGGTTTTTTCCCCTTTAGACTCGGCAGGATTAGAAGAATTCTCCTAATGTGGTTATTGGTACATTACAAGTTGTTCATATTCATGTTTATGCATTATTAGATCCTGGGGACACACTCTTATTCGTGACTCTATATATTGTAGTAGATTTTGGTATCAATCCCAAAATCCTTACAAAACTTTTCTTAGTTTCTACTCCAGTCGATAGTTCAATCATAGCTTGATGGGTATAAGAAATTGACCAATCACAGAATCCCAAAAGGTCACTTCAGTCAATTTTGTAGAGTTAGAATTGATCAATTTTATTGTTATTCTCTGCATTAATTGGCTCCACTCAAGCTATGCCTCAGTTGGTTGTAGAAATAGAGTAGTCTAGTTTTCATTTCCAAATGAGCTAGTCTTAGAGTAGAAAGGTAGTACCTTAGTGCCTATAGGTCAGCTTGTCTCTTTTCTTAAGGGAAGAAAATTAATTTCAAAATAGTGCATCTATCATCTTGTTTGAGTCAAGGAATCAAGGTCAAATATCCTGAGTCCTGAGTTAGTTCTGGTAGTAAATGAATTTCCAGAAGTATTTCCTGAAGATTTTCTTAACATTCCTCCTAAGTGGGAAATTGACTTCTAAATAGATCTCCTTCAAGATACCCAACCTATTTCAATTCAACCCTATAGAATCGCTCGAGGAGATCTTGATGAGTGGTGAATTTGCCACTCATTTGCACTAACTATTTATTGCACTACCATATTTGTAAACTTAAATAAGACAAAATTGTTATTTAATGCACGAATCTCCACATTCTGTAGGTATATAGTTGAGAATGAGAAAAGATGTGGAATGGATCTTAAAATGATAAAAAGGGAGCAAAAAAGAGTGCTACTGAAGACCTAGATCATTTCATTCTTAGTTATCGTGATCGGGGTCCTCGAACCACAGTCACCATTAGTCAAGATGGTCAGTATAACGTGGTCACAGAGGGTCACATAGTTGTGGTCGCATGCAAATATGTGCAATTGCGGTTCAGCAGGAATATGCCCAAGGTCAGATTTGTAAAATAGTATAGACAAAACCCAAATCTTATATAGGCAAAAACCCTTTATTCTTTAGGTATTGCTCACCTCATAGATATTTTTGAATTGAAAGCTAGAAACTCTAATTGGGCAAGTGTGTAACTAATTGTTAAGGCTTAATTTCTTAGTAATTTTGTAAAGAATTAATGTTTTGGATAATCTGTATGGTATATCTCTCTTTACTTTCTTCATGAGTAGCTAAGTAATTTAGTCTTGGGATTATGTTGAATTAAAGTGTAATTATGTGTGGTTGTTGTTGTATTTGCATGATTTTTAGTTATTGAGTATGGATTCCACCATTCCTTAAGTTAATGAGTTAGAATTTGATGCATAAAAACCCCAAATCAAGAAATAGGTTTAATGGGAGAAAACCCTAAACTCTAAAACCCCTTCATCATCCTTGAAAGAGTGATAATGTTGAATTTGAGATAACCCATAACATCCTTGAAAGAGGGTTATAGAGGGAAAAGGTAATGGTGGAAAATTAAGTCAATGGTTTACTACCTTTTGTCATCTCAAAAATAAGTGTGATTGGAGTGTAATCCATGTCAAGAGCACCATCCTAAAAATAGGGATGCTTGATTAAGGTTTTGGGTGATTATAACTTGTGCACTTGTTAGGTGCTCGAAAGAGCCAATGGGTGAAATCGTTGTGGCTTTATTGAAATATTGGACATAATGATTATATACCTGGCCTATCTTTTACTCAATAACTAAGTTTAATGCTAAACCATCTACAACCCGCATGTTTTACCTTTAAGTAGACATAATCCTAATATCTCCTAAAATCTTAATTCCAAACAAAAAAAGTGTCATATTCATGCATTGGTAGTCAAAAACTATTACAAACCAATCCGCCTATTTTATTTTACATGTCTTTTTTAATATCATTCCGGGTAGCCTTTTAGTAATTAGAGCACCCATAGGACTTAAAGTCTATAATTCACTCTTTGTGGATTAAACCCCAACTCTAGTTGGGTTATTGACAACGACCGCCTCACCCCTCAATCATGGGAGTGAGTTACGCATTATAAAAATAGCATCATTGCTAGGGAGTGGAATATAGATTTTAATTGTGCGGTGTGATTCTTACTTGGGAAATACCCAGAGAGGTATAATTTACTTTATTTGTTATTTTTTATCTTTTTTAGACAATCAAAGTGTTAATGGAGCAATGAGTGATAGCGCAAGCAATATAGGCCCCTTAGATGCCACTCTAGATGATGAGGGCTCACTAAATAAAGTAGGACAAATAATTGCAATTTGTATCCCACTAACTAATGGGAACAGAGTCTTCCATATGACTAGCATCATGCTTTACATGTTGCAAATAAAAGGATTGTACGGGGTTCAAGCCTTTCAGGACCCAAATATCCATTTGACGAATTTTGTAGAAGTGTGTATGCCATTCAATATAAAAAACATTACTCAAAAATCCATGTAGCTTCACCTCTTCCCATTCTCACTAATGGGTGGGGTAGTTTTATGGATCCGCTCACGTCCACTTTGCTCAGTTACATCTTGGTACGAGCTTACTATGGTATTTCTTGATAGATATTTCCCACCATAAACAATGTTTCAAAAGAGGGATGATAATGTGAATTTTTGATAAATAAATAGAGAGTCATTATTTGAAGCTTGGGAGAGGTGTAATGGTAAGTTAGCTCAATGCCCAAATCATGAAGTCCCAGAGAAGATGCTTCTCAAGATCTTCTACCATGTCCTTGATCCATTAAACAAAACAGTGGTGGATAATGCGGTGAGTGGTTCCCTAGTGAAGTTGCACCACCACACGGCTTTTCTATTCATTGGAGAAGTATCAAAGCAAAATTGGGGTTGGCATACCTGAGAAATTGAAGCTCCGGAGATCCCTTCTACTACTTTCATGGTTGATAAAGAACAAAGAAAGAGGATTAAAGAAAAGGAGGAGAACATGGCGAAAATGATGACCCAACTTGAACTCTTGACAAAGCATGTTATGGGTGTACGTGCGAAAGTGATAAACGCCATAGCATCAAAATCCTATGAAGATAGTGAAGGGAAAAAGAAGTTGGATGAGGAAATCAGATATTTGGCTAGGTAATCAGGGGGTTCCCGTACCGCCTATCAAAGACAAGGTGGGAACCAAGTTTGGATGGACCACAAGAGGGGTAGAGATTAGAGAGATTGGAAATACGATTATGACCATTATGTTCCCCCTCATGAGTGAGCCAAGACCAAGGATTTAAGTAAAATTGACCCCAAAAAATTCAAGATTGAGGATATGTTAGAAAGAATATTGAATAGAGTGGAAGGTACGAACAAAATGATCTGTGAGTTGAAAGGTGACTTTTCTCAACTTTCCTAAACCATGGTGTCTCACTCTGCCTTTATTAAGTAATTGGAGACCCAAGTTGGGCGAATCTCCGTGTAAATAAATGCTAGGCCTTGAAGTGGACTCCCTAGTGACATGATTGTTAATATAAATAATGATGTCCAAGTTCTAGCAATTGTCACAAGGAGTGGAAAGACCCTTGATAAACCCTCTAAAAGAGATTTGATTGAGAACATGCCCAAAGTGAAGGCAAAGGAGGTGTTACCTCAAAGTCAAGAAGGAAATGATGAGAAAGAACCCGATGAAAGTAATGAAAAAGTGGTTGAGATTAAAAATCCACAAAGTGAAGTAAGGACCAGAATACAAGTTCTTCCCCTGTTCCCTCAATGATTGTATAAAAAAGAGGGAGATAACAAATTGAGGAAGTTCATAGCAAAACTTAGCAATCTATTGATAAATATCCAGTTGCTTGAGGCAATTCAAAAGATTCTGGGATACACTAAGCTAATGAATAAGTTGATTTCCAAGAAGAAACTTATTGAAGAGGACACCATTGAGGTGACTCATGGGTGTAGTGCTATTATGGATAGTAAGGTTGCGGAAAAGAAAGTTCACCCTAGAGCATTCACCATTCCTTGCACAATCAGGATGTATGAGTTTGCAAAAGATCTATGTGACCTTGGTACAAGCATCAACTTAATGCCTTTTGTAATCTACAAGACACTAGAATTGGATTCCCCTTCATCTACTGAGGACAAAGCTACTCCCGGAAAGAGTATTTTGCTTGGAGAACTTTCCAAAGAAACTACTGGTAGTTCAACTCAAACTTAAAGCTATAGGGTGGCAGTGTTTTGCGTCGGATCCATGTAGTGCAAATGAATAATAGGTCCCCGAATTTTATGCCAATATTAGTGAAGTGTCTTTTTTGGACCCATTCAATATGATTGATAAGATTCAAGGAAAACTGACTAAAGTTAGGGCTAAGCAAATCAATGATGTTTATGGGCTCAAACATGCAGACCTGGGTGAATTCAAAGCAAAGGGTTGTAAAATAGGGAGTTGGTTGGTGCAACAGCTATTCCCTGAAAAGGAAGTCTCTTAGAGATGAGTTCTTTTTCAAGATGTAGAAGGGGGTGAAGGGTCTATGAAAGGTCTTAAAACCCTGAGATAGACTTTCTTCCTCTTAGGTGGAGAGTGATGATGAGGCCCCTGCCGAGTGGACTGATCTTGAGGAGAATGGTGATGATGCAGAATCTGAGAGTGAAAAAATCCCTTGATGCGGCTTTAGGGAGCACCCTTATCTCCTTTATCCTTGATTATTTTTGCAGTGGGGACACTAATACCCATTCAGTTAGGGGTGTCTCCTTATTCATTTGATTTGGTCCTATATCATTGATATTTTGGTATAACTTTTTCTTTTTTGAATAATTCTTAGTTTTACTTGGGTTGTAATATTTGGGCACTCTGATGGTCCACATTTGCATGGATTAGTTACTCTATTCTTATTTTGTCCCTTTATTTTAGTTTTAATAGATGATCTTTTCCATCGTGATTGGGCTTCTAACCATAGGAAATTCTGAGTACCCATGGCACCAAGTCCATAAAATACAAGGGAAGTCTGAGTACCCGTGGCACCAAGGCCATAAAATGCAAGGGAAGTCTGAGTACCTGTAGCATTGATTATTTGGGATCAAATTCATACCCATTGGTGAAAACTGAGTAATCATGTGGGTGGTTCATCCGTACTATAGTTTGCAATGTCAAACTATATCTTGGGTTGTTTCCATGATTATCAAATTATGTATGGTGTGGATACAAAAGCAAACAACCCCCTCTGTCCAAAAATTTTGCAAAATTCGTAGGCATGGACGTGAGAAACCTCGTGATGAAACTTTCCCTCTTTCTATGACTCTGAAAAATTGAATTTGGAAAAATAGTGAATACTCCATCTTTGTCTCGACCTGATATAACAACTGAACCCCATTGACAACATTCGCATGCCATGTGTAAGCATAATTTTCTACATCTCATGTGTACTTGTACCATCTAGAACTTTCCCCATTAGTCTTTCAAAGATAAATTTTGATTGTGATTGGTTGGTAAAATGATCATTGGCCATCTTGTGATTTTGGAAGGCCATTTTAGCCTAAAAAGCCTACTAATACATAGGAGTTACCCCTAGTCACCCTCTTTGAGCCTTTGGACTTTTGTTTGGCAAAAGCATTACAAGTTGTGACTCTTCTATTTATCCTTTCTTGAACCCTATCCTCCTTGAACTTATGAATACAAATTGAGGCAAAATCCTAAGTTGGGGGTGGTGGAAAGAAAAAGAAGCGTAGTTGAGCCACGAAGTCATAAAAAATTACCTACGAGCTTAAACAAGTAAGCATTTTTCTTTAAAGAAAGAGATAGTCCATCAAAGAAAAGAGATGCATAAAGATTAATGCAAGCTAAAAGTATGAAAGGTGATGAGAAATTAGGTAACTAAAAAGGGGCAAAGTAGGCAATAGTAAAGTGAAAAGATGTGGCCTAATAGCAAAGCATAAAAAGAGTATGATGTAGATGTTCAAGGAGGGTTTAGCATTATTTTCATAAGTTGATATCCTACCCTACCCTAAACCTAAATTACAAGCTCAAAAATCCCTTTTTGATTCTAAACCAAGTGTAGTCATTGTAGTGGTGATTGAAAATAGCGGCAAGCCTATTGCATAATACTTGTTAACATAGATAATTTCTTAAGAGAGTGGGTGTTTGTACTTAAAATTCTTTGTTGCATGATTGGTAACTAGGTGTGTGAAATCTTTTTTCTTATGAGAAGGCATGCGAACAGGTTTAGGTGGGTGTAGTTGTCATTTTTTGCATAATGAAATAAGAGGAGGTTTAACATAGTGAGGTTAACAACTGAGTAATTTCTAGAGTTCCATTAGTTGTTACGTGGTTACTCCTCAAAGTTTATTGTATCCTTCGCTGTTTTATTTTATGATGAGAGTAGTCGTAAAAAAATTTGTTAACCCATGAGTGAAGAGCTTTTTGTGGTTGTAATAAAGTTATAGTCTTCATGATCATTGGGAACTAACATGTGGGCATACATGGGGAGTTGTCTCATAGTAAAGGATGGTGTTGCTTGAGGACAAGCAAGATTCTAAGTTGGGGTGCTTATGAGTGGTGATTTTACCACTCATTTGCACTAACTATTTATGTGCACTACCATGTTTGTAGGTATATAGTTGAGAATAAAAAAAGATGTGGAATGGAGCTTAAACTGATAAAAAGAGAGCGAAGAAGAGTGCAGTTGAAGACCTAGATCATTCAGCCTCAGTTACTGCGACCGAAGTCCTTGGGCTACAGTCATGGCTAGTCAAGATGGTCAGCATAACATGGTCGTAGAACACAACCGCGGTCGTATAACCACAGTCACAGTAAAACCTGTGTGATTACGGTTCAGTGGGAATATGCCTAACGGCAGATTTGTAAAATTGCATAGACGAATCCCAAATCATATATAGGATAAAACCATTTCTTCTTTGGTTATTTCTTACCTCATAGATATTTTTTAATTGAAAGCAAGAAACCCTAATTGGGAAAATATGTAACTAATTGTGTAGGCTTAATTTCTAAGTAATTTTGCGAAGAATGAATGTTTTGGATAATTCTTATGGTATATCTCTCTTTAATTTCCTCATGAGTAGCTAAGTAATTTTGTCTTCAGATTATGTTGAATTAAAGTGTAATTGTGTGTAGGTGTTGTTGTGTTTGCATGATTTTTAGTAGTTGAGTATGGATTCCACCATTGCTTGAGTTAATGAGTTGGAACTTGATGAGTGAAATACCTGAATCTCCAAATGGGTTTGATGGGTGGAAACCCCAAACTCTAAAAACCCTTCATCATCCTTGAAAGAGTGATAATGTTGAATTTTAGATAACCCATAACATCTTTGAAAGAGGGTTATAGAGGGAAAAGGTAATGGTGGACAATTAAGTCAATGGTTTACTACCTTTTAAAATATTAGAAATAAGTGTTATTAGAGTGTAAGTCATGTCAAGAGCACCATCCTAGAAGTAGGGATGCTTGATTGAGGTTTTGGGTGATTATAACTTGTACACTTGTTAGGTGCTCGAAAGAGCCAATGGGTGAAATCATTGTGATTTTATTAAAAGATTGGCCATAATGACTATAGACCTAGCTTATCCTTTACTTAACAACTAAGTTTTATGTTAAACCATAAACAACCCGCATGTTTTACCTTTAAGTAGATATAATCTCAAGATCTCCTCAAATGTTATTTTAGACCAAAAAGTGTCATATTCATGCATTGGTAGTTGAAAATCACTACAAATCAATCCCCTATTTTATTTTACTTGTCTTGTTTATTATCACTCCGGGTAACCTTTTAGTATTTAGAGAACCCATAGGACTTGAAGTATATAATTGTCTCTTTATGGATTTGACCCCAATCTACTTAGGTTATTGACAAGACCACCTTACCCCTCAATCATGGGAGTGAGTTTAGCGTTATCAGATCTTAAGGAATTGAAAGAACAATTGAAAGATCTGTTAGATAAGGGTTTTATTATGCCTATTGTCTCTCCACGAGGTGCTACAGTTCTTTTTAAGCAAAGAAATATGGTTCTCACATAAGATGCATTGATTACCGTCATTGGAACAAATTCATAGTCAAGAATAAGAATCCCATCCCTAGGATTGATATGTTGTCAAACCAACTTAAGGGAGCCAATTATTTCTCTAAATTAGACCTCAGATTCGGCTATCATCAACTTAGAGTCAGAGATTGTGGCATTCAAAAGTTAACCTTTAGAACTCGGTATGGTTACTTTGAATTCGTTGTTATGTGTTTTTGACTAACGAATGCTCCTACAACTTTTATGGACTTAATAAACAGGGTGTTCAAGCAGTACTTGAACATATTCATTATAGTGTTCATAGATGAAATCCTTATTTCTTCTTGGGGTGAGGGTGAACATGCAGATCATTTAAGGATTATTACAAACTCTTAAGGATCAGTAGCTACTCGTTAGGTTCAACAAGTGTAAATTCTTATTGAAATCAGTAGCCTTCCTTGGTCATATTATTTTTGGTGATGGCATTCGAGTTGATCTTTAAAAGTTTGAAGAAGTGAGGAACTGGCCTAGACCCATCTCTCTATTAGATATTAAGAGCTTCTTGGGTTTAGCTGGTTATTACTGATGATTTGTTAAAGTATTTTCCTCTATTCCTTCTCCCATATCCAGGCTGACTAAAAAGAAAGTCAAATTTCAGTGGTCCAATTCTTCCAAGAAGAGTTTTCAGGAGTTGAAAACTCGACTTACCTCTACTCTAATTTTGGCTATACCAGAGGGTTCAAATGGTTTTATGGTGTATTGTGATGTGTCCAGAGTTGGTCTTAGTTATGTTTTGATGCAGTGAGTCAAGGTTATAGTTTAAAAGCTCAAGCCTCATTAGAGGAACTAAGGTGTTATGGATTCATAGAACTTTCGATGCTTAAAACGATGAAATTATGCAAGTTACTTAGGTTGTTTTGTTAGCTATGATGGATTTTGTTTTATGTTTTATAAAACATTAAGCTTTGGAGATGTTCTGGAAGAAAGGAGTGAAAGTTGATGTTTTAGGCCACAAAAGTGGGCACCTACGGCCCGTATGCGCTAACTACAGTCTGTAGATGCCAAAGTAGGTTACAAAATTGAGATCTAGAGACTCAAAAGCTCAGAAATGAAGACCCCGTCACTATCAAAGGGAACCTACGAGAAGCAAAGTCCAGAAAGTTTCTGTAGAGTTTCAGGACCAGGAACCTACGTGGGACCACCTACGACCCATAGGTGGCCCAATAAGTAGCAACCAACCTTTAATTTTTCTTCTTTGTTTAGGAGTTATTTCCAAGTGTTTCCTTGTATCCTTTATATACCCATTTTATATTTTTTGGTTAAGTTTACACAATATGTATACTTACATACATAAGTTTTATTCTGAGATTCGAATTTAATCATTGGATTACATTATTTTTTATTTTAGATGATAATTCAGTTAAATACTTTGGGTTTTATTTGTTGATCATTGTGATATTGTTTAATTCTTTCAATTATGAATTTTGTTGATCATTTCACAAGCATGAGCAGTTAAATCCCTTATCTAGGGTTTTGGGATCCCTGGCAAATTAACAATGTAGGGGAAGTACGAAGTTGTTTTAAATTGATATTGTTGCATGTATTATGGATACCTTTAGTTTAATAGCTTTATTAGCAGTTACAAACATTAAGATCCCGCCTAGTATATCTCTACATTCTTCACAAAAGGAGTAGATATTAGGAAAAGATAATCATAACAATAATTTAAAGATTAATTGTCAAACTAGGCTAACCAGCATCATCTACTTAAGATGGTTATTTTCATCTAATAACTTTAGATTCAAAAGGTAATATCTAACTGGGATCCGGGATAAGGGTTACAAATGTGATATCTTGAGGCTCAAAAGTTAAAGTGAGAAATATAATAATAAGTACACAAGATAGTTGACGGTACATAACTTATTAGATTCTATATGCAAGATATTGGGTTGGTTCAACAAAGAATGATAAACCTACTGAGTTGATAAGATAGGGGAACAGAGTCCTATTGTTCATTTCCTACTGATTACAACCATGATATATCTCTTTTACTTGTTCAAGATTACTACTACAAACCCCCATTTACTTTCAGTGCTTCCTATTACTTTAAGAAAACTAGACAGATAAATCCAAGTATTCTCTGTGGGGTCGAACCCTAACTGAGTTGGGTTACTTTACTTGACAATGGCCGTTTTATCTTCAATTGGAGTTATAGTTTGGGCATTGATCAAAATTTTGGAGCCATATTCGGGGACTTACAGTGTTGAGTTATTGATTGAAGTTGCTAAAGTTTTTATGTTTTTTATTTTTATTTTTAGTTGGGTGTATGCCTAACATCCTGACTCAAAGCAATCCCTTAATCCCAACATATCCGAACCAAGAGAAAATTTATAGCCAACTCATACGATGACAAAACACATACATGATGGCCAACTTAATGGGGTTTAGGATGATTCTAATGAGGTACCTACCCCTTTTATAGGAGATCCTCAGAACATTGTTGATCAGCAAATATAGCACCTATTAGAATATGTAGCTTCTAACTAAATAAGGGATAAGGAGGCTCGTCTATTAGCTCAGCAGGTGATAACGCTCAACTTACACGTCCAATTTACTGTAAGGCGGTTGTTGTCAATATATTTACCCAACAAAAGTCGTGGTCGAATCTATGTGGAATAATGATAGTGGTGATTGAGTAGATTCAGAATAAGAGTTACTAGCTAAATTCAAACTTATAGTACAAAATGTTTTGGGGTTTTTTTGATATTTTCAAACATGAGAGTAATTCTTGGGCTTCTAAGGGACTAATTTGAGACTAAGAATAATTAGAGTGTAATCAATTAGGAACGGATCTTAGGACTACTCTATCCTCGGGGAAATATATGCATAGGTATGTAATGATTCGATAATTCTAGTTGTTGATGATGTGGTAGGCTAGGTTTAAAGTCCTTGATGTTAGTTTTTCAATAAAGCCACAAAGATGTCACTCATTGACCCCTTTCAAGTACCTAACGAGCGTTCAATTTAAGCCACCCAATACGTAAATTAGGTACCCCTATTTCTAGGATGGAACCCACGGGATTGTCAACCTCCTAATCACCCTTATGTCTAATAGAGTGAGAAATTGGCAATACACACCCATGAATTGTCTACTATTGCTTTGGTTCCCACATCCCTCTTTCAAGGATAATGTGGGTTCCTAAAGTTCAACCAAAACCCCTCTTTCAGGGATGGTTAGGGCTTTCAAGAGCTTGAGACTTTCATCTATCCAACCCATTTAGGCATTTGGGGCTTTCACCCACAAACTCCTACCTATTTAATCAAGCAACAACAGAACCCATCATCAACTAAAAAAAATCACAAAACTATATCACAACCCATGCACAATTGCTTCTAATTCAAACATAATCCCAAGAGGTAGATCTAGCAAATCATAATAATAATCAAAATAAATAAACCAAGATGTCTATTAAAGTTATTCATAGGAAAAATAAAGAGAGGGAAAACCAAACTTTAGACTCAAATGAATCTCCAATAGACAAAGCCAAATTTATACTTGGAAGTTACTCTAATGTCTTCTTATCTCAAATTAGTACAAATTTGAGCTCCAAGCTCTAAGAAATTACAAAATCCCTAAGCTAGTATGTGAGGTAGGGTTGTGGAATAATAGATTGTATTAGAGTTTGAGTCTTCTTTTGTTTGGGAAATTCAGGACAGCTTTTTGTATTTATAGTTTTACCCTTGGGCTTAAATCCCGGTAGGTCATGATCGTGGTGTCTTTAAGGAGAACGCAAGCAATTCCATACAATCACAGTACTTTAACCTACTTGACTCGGCAAGATCATGGGATAACACTCATGATTGTGATAACTGAGGCTATGTTCTGCTCTAGGTCTTCAACTGCACTTCTTTGCTTATTTTTGTTCCTTTTTGTAGCTCAAATCCATATCTTTTCATCTCATCACCTTTGCACTTTCAAAATGTGGATATTACTATATTCAATCATAATTATGTCTCACTTATTAATTCAAAAAAAGGTAAGGTACATAAATGAGTGGTAAAATCACCTCTCATCAGCAAACAGGGCTAGCAAGGCGAAGACAAGTAGTTGATCGTTGAGTAGCAATTAATGGTAATTGAGGTAGAGTTTGAAGCGGTCAAGCTTAAGAGATCCCAGCATAACAGTACTTTTAGACATATAATGATGATAAGGATGGTGGAACATTAAGCCGGCTAAAATATGAGTTATCATTCCTCATACTTTACCACCAAGTGTTAAGTTTGACATAACCAGTGCCATGACCCAACTCTTAAATCTGAAAAGAGTATTTTCTGGTTTGGCTACGGATGATGTAAATTTGTATCTTGATAATTTTATTGGGATCTTCATTTCTTACACCATACCTAGGGTAGACCAGGAGTCACTCAGATTGAGCGTGTTCCCCTTTTTATTGACTATAAAAGCTTTTTTGTTGTTGGTGGAACATCCTAGATGCTCGATTACCACTTGGCATGAATTGCACAAGAAATTCTTAGACCATTTCTTCCCTCCATCCAAAATTTTAAAGTTAAAGATGATATAAATTCCAATAACTACATTCTAAGTCAATGTATGAGGCTTGGTTCCATTTTAAGAAAAAGTTGAGCATAGTACCCAATCATCGCATTTTAGGGATAAACTTACTGGAGATATTTTATAGATCCTGTAATCATTAGTTCCAAGGCTATGGAAGATACAATTATAGGAGAATATTCCATACATTTATGATAAAAAGTAGCATCTAAGATTCTAGACTAGATCGTTCTCACCAACTGGGGTAGAAGACTCGGGAGGTAGAAAGGGGTATTGGACTTATGCCATTAAGTCTTCTGGTGACCATAGAGTGGGTGATGATTATATGGTACAATATAGTACATAGTTTAGAACTAATATTAGGTTGCAGATAAAGCATTTTGCAGTAGTGAATTCTAAGAAGGTAAATGTGGTAGGTTCATAGGATTCAGCCTCTAGAGAAATCTAAGAACCCATGAGCTCAAAAAACAGCAAGATAAGGAGAAGAATGAAGAAAAAAGTGAAAATCCCTAGGATTAAAAGCTTCCAAACTTGATTCAACAGAAAAGACACTGATTTTGCCTATATGGCAAAGAAAATTATCAAGGTAATGAGGAATGGTAGTCAATTCCAAAGAAGAAAAAGTAGTAGCAAGTGACGAAGCAATGTTAAAGTATGTCATAAATATGGAAGTCCTAAGCATTTCATTAAGGAATGTCCAAGGCACAAATTGGATTACTAAAGGTATCTCAAGACTGGAGGTGACAAAGAAAAGAATAGGGACCAGGTCCCTGAAAATTTAAGAAGGAAAGCAGCAGCTGAGTATTGTAAAGCAAGCTCTGGGGGCATGGGGAGATTCCTCTAGTAACTCAGGTGAAGATAAGAAGACTGGAGATATTTCTATGCTAGCAGTGAAAGATAGTCCAGTTATCTATGATTCCTTATTTGCATTCATGGCAAACATAGAAGATGAAAAAAAAAAAGAAGGTATATATTAAGGAGAATCTAGATAATTGCACTGCTTGGGAGATTAAAAGGCTTATGTTGATAGATTCTATATGTGAACCAAGTTTTGAGAAAAAGGGGTTAGAAGAAAAGGTAGAGAATCAAGAGCATGAATTGATTGCCTTAACTCTTCAAATATCTTAAGCTGAAGAAATGGTTACTAAATTAAAGTCTGAAAATCAAAATTGTATAAGTCAACTGAAGAAGGTAAATGATGTAGATGGTAAATGGAAGAGGGAATCCTCAAGGCTTCAAAATAATCTTGAGAAGAAATTAATTTACTCACAAAATCACCCTAATTCAAAACTTCAGAGGAATGAAAGGATAGAAAGGACCTGGCTAGTTTGAGAGAAAAGCTCAACAATTATCTTAGATGGATTGCTTCTTCATAGATCCTTTCTAATTTGACTATTTAAGGTGTTGCTAATGGTACAGGTATAGGCTATCAAGGAGAATTCCAATCTGTTGAGTATAAAGGAAAGGTTACTCTTGATTATTGATAACGCTCAATCTACAGCTCTCGTGGGAGTGTAAAGCGGTCGTTAGCAAATATAGAACCCAACCTGGGTTGGGTATCGATCCCACAGAGAATAGCTTGGCCAACAAGCAAGAGAAATTACTAGACTTTTAGTGCAAGTCTCGTAGGAAAGGGGGGATTGTAGTATGTAACCAAAACAAGAATGTAAGAACTGAAAATAGCAAAATAAAGAGAGATTGTCACGTGTGTTGTAAACAATGAGAATTGAGGCGTTGGGGTTATGTCCACCTTCTGAGGTATACGTCTCTATTGGCTATGAGTGTGTAGAGTCTTGACATGTAATTGCTTATAGAGAATTGTAGTCGATGGTAAATCCAAGCGTCTCTCGACCTAAACAAGGACTATTTCACTTTAACTCTCTCGAGCTTAAAGCGTGACTAACGGTACGAATTCTCCAAGAAGTTAGTCCAGGTACGGCACTAGCTTTTTAATAGGAAAGGGTGTCCTACTACCTTGACATTATCTCTTTTCCAGACAAATAACTTTTCTCTCGAACAAGTCAGATGTTAGACTGGCGTTGGTCTATGCGTCTTCTTTTCTAGACAAATAACCTTTCTCTCGAACAGGTTAGATGTTAGAATGGCGTGTTCTTGTGTTTGAACCGCAAAGAATGTAGATTTAAGATGAAGAGAATAATGATATAAGCAATATACTTGTCTTGAACTCACAAACTCATAGCTATAGATAGTAACTCATTCGGCTTCCATAACCCCAACTAAGAGATTTAGTTACCCATGAATGCGAAGGATATCACGTTTTGCATGGTGGATGGCGTGAATAGTAGGTGTTTGGCGTGTGGTTTTAGTGATTCCGTAGCAAGTAACGATTCTCTTGTTGTGGAATTTAAGAGTAGAAGAATGAAGAATTGAGAATGGGTTGTAGGAAGATGTCTTAATTGTAAGGAGATGAATGAATTGTCAGAATGTCTCCCCCCCTTTCTTCTTGAAAATCTCTAACATGATAGGGTATTTATAATACTCCTATCCTACTCCTACTAAACTAATAAAATAAATAACCAAATCCTAATATACTAATGAAATCCTTGACCCAATTGTACTAGGGTAAGGTTACAAAATTATAATCCAAATAGAATGATGAAACACATAACCTAATTGCACTAGGTTAATGTATTATGGCAAAAATCCAGCTTTGTGTCTGTAAGTCCCAAAGTCTTCAGAAATGCTGTTTTAGCCCGGGACAGATTTTCCATGCAGCAGATTTAGTCCTTTATGCGTCCAGCTCCTTTCCATCTCGTTTGTGAGCTTTCTTTTGCGTCAAGTAAGCCATAAATTGCTGTATTTTGCATCATTTATACCTGAAACTTTCCTAATCACATTTGTTAGCTCATTTACAGGAAAAAGGACTAAAAGTGTACGAAATAGATAATTAGTTCTCGAAACTAGGCTAAAATATGGGCAAAATATATTGATATAGGCGCGTAATTTCGCCTATCATCAATTATAGAGGCAAAGGGCATAAAATCTTGTGCACTCACTATAGAAGAGATGGATAATTGAAAGATAGATGTCAGCAATGTCTTAAGGCAAAATTAAGGAATACCAAATACATTCAGTAGGAGAATGCACATCCTAAGGACTTCAATTCTCCAAAAAAGGTGAAGAGAATGTTATCACTGTCTAGATAGGATAAGAAGAATTTGATCACACCATTATCCTCCAACTTGGAACTCAAACTTAAGTGGGTTCCAAATCCAATTTATGATCATGATCCCAGTCATGGGAAGGGGATTGCAGTCAAGAATAGCTTGTTGATTAAAGGGTTTTGAAGCTCAAATGATAAAAAGTCTGATTGTGTTCTCTCTTTCTCAAGACACTTTAAGATGGAGATGTCTTATTTTTAAAATAGATGATTTTAAGGGACCTGGTCCTTACAAAACTATAGCACCCTGGGTTTTGACCCTTAGAAAGTTTCCTAGAATTTTGGTCTCTATACCCAATATGACTCATAGGTTTGAGTCGTATGTTGGGGTACGAAAGGTATGGTCCTGTTGTATACTGACCAATGTTGGTTGGTGGGATGGATTTTGGTTATAGGAATGGATACGACTTACAGGTATGAGTCATATAAGTGGGTATGGATCATTTGGTTCCTTAACTTAATCTTAGACTTTGCTACTTAGATTGTATATGAGTACGAGTGGCTCACTATGAGCCATAAGCCAGGGTACGAGTCGTACCATAGACTCATATGGTGGACAATGTCTAAATATTCCTTAGGTTTATTCTTCTAGGGGTATGGATGAAGGGTATAGATCATATGCTTTGGATATAACTAGGTTGGATGAGTTGTATGCTGGATAGTATGGATCCAAAGGTTGAGGCTAGTGGAGGGTACCAATTGTTCAAAGGGTACGACTCATGAGGGTCAATCGTATCCCTATGATGGGATTTCTGTGTAACTTAAGTGGGGGTATTCTGGAAATTTCCCTACTTAACTTAATGGTTCCTTTACCGGCATGGTTATTTCTATATATGTATAGTTGTATGCATTATGGATTATTTTACTTGGTTTTATAAATGACATTATTTTATCCTTATCCTGAGATCATGCTAGTGTTCATCCGCTAACCCGTCTAATGGCAGCTGTAAACCCATGCTATGCAGGAACCGGTAGTTCTACTCCTCTTATATAGTGATTGACTCGGGGATCAGCATTTGGATTGAAGTGGTGAGCTTCCATCCTTTCAGAAGGAACCATTTTATATTATGGATATTTTTAGAAACTTTGATTTTATTTTAGATATTGGTTTTAGGCATGGTTGGGGGCATATCCCTAATGGATTTTATTACTCTTTTGTTAGAGGCTCTGTGGTACTACTATGGGTTGGTATAGGCAGGATCAGTATTGGTGTTAGCCTTGGCATTGGAATAAAATGGTGGACCGACATCATTGGATATAATTTCTCACTGTTCCATCGTATTTTATTTTTGGAAAAGATCTTATATCAAAGCTTTAGTTTTAAGAGAGATTCTCTTTACCGACATAAACTATGCGAGCTACATAGAGTCCAATGTTTTGTCCTCCTAAGAAAGAGACCTCACATTGGGGAGATTCATCATACTCTTGCCATGGAGTATAACCTCAACTCAGTGATCACTTATCTAGGCCTCGGGCCCAATATCTCGACCTTAGGCCCAACAATCATCTTAGCCATAGGCCCAACCTATGGTGGTACGTAGTTCTAGGGCAAGAAACTGTGGTAAATTACCCAACTCGGTGCTAAATACTACTCCCTTTAGTTTATATCCCTTATCTCATGAAAATCTACTTTAGAATAATCTCATGGTTCAATAAGAACCCAATAATCAAATTTGTAATCTCACGTAGTAGAGTGGATTTTAAAACTCAATGACCATTAGGTCAAAACATTTCTCAATAATCTCAGAATACTCAAATCATGGGTGCTTATAGCACAATAGTTCATAAAATCTCAAGTCTCAAGTAGGGCTTAATAACCCACAATTCAATCTCAAGTTAGAACTCATCAAAAGCATAATAGATAGTATATAGATTCATAACTCATGTAGAAATCTGGAAATTTCAGTAATTTATCTCAAAATCTCAGCATACTCATATACTTCAATGTTTCAAATATTTCAACTATTAACTTCTCAAGGATTAAAATCATGGGGTATAGACTCAGCTGCAATTTCTCAAGAAAACATGTAATAATTATGCCATTAGACTCTCAATTCAAGGGAAACATCAAAAGCTTGCAACCAATAACAATGGGTGAAAAAACCCTAGTTCAATTTCATGTAAAATATCTTAAATTGCATAGAATTGTAGTTTAAATAAGCCTTTGGGCACAAGGGTGAAAGAATTACCCATGTTCAAAACCTCACATACCTTGAATTAGAAGCTTTAGATGAACTCTTGCTTTTGGAACTCTATTCGTACTCTTGAATGAGGGTTCTTGAAGCCCTTGACTTGGGAACCTTAAATCTTGTCTCAATTTCGAAAATCTATAGTGGATTCTTGTGATTCTTGGAAGAGGTTTTTGATGCTTAGGGTTTTTGTTGAGAGAAAACTTGAGAAAGACTTCATAGTATGCTTGTAAATGACTTTACTTTGGTGTTTGCACGGTTTAAGAGGCTTGAAAAAAGTCCAAAGTGCCCTTTTTAACTTCTATACGAAGCTGAAAAAATTGAACTAGGAACCCGATTTTATGGGCCACCACAATACGCCACTATCACGGTGCCTCACTGGAAATTGAAAAATGGGAATTTGGTAGTCACCATGACATGGATCCATCACGTTGTCCCACTTGTTGGGACCTATAACTTCAGCGCGACGCGTCACAAATGTGTCAGGCCACTGGAAATTGACTATTGGGAAATTAGGGTCCTCCGCGATGAGCCACTATTGCGGAGTTCCACTGGAAATTGACAAACTTCAAATAGACCCTCTCCGCGATGCGCCAAGCACTAAAATGACGTTGTTTTATGACTAGGACTTAAATTAGACATAACTTCTTACTCGGGTATGGGCGAATATTATATCGACAGAAAGCTTATCAAATTTCCCATGTGATAAAAAGGCAAAATTAGGGAAATTCTATATGGTTAACACAATACTCACTTAGGAAGTCACTTCTCAATCTTTTAGGGCTGGAATTATGCCTCACTTGACACGCCCTAAGGTTCATTCTATGAGAAAATTTTATGGGGCCTTATAATATCTCCTCCTTGGAAACATTTATCCTCGAATATCGCTAGTTAGACTAGGAACACAGGAAATAGAGTACACATAGATGAATCTCTCTAAACTCTTGAATACCTTAGAAATTGTAAGAACTCATACAAGAATAGATAAATAGTTGAACTTTAGATTAGAATGGCTGAATTAAGAAAGAATAATACCTTTGAATTAATCTAAACTTGCAGAAAAGAGGTGCGGGTACTTGGCTCGCATGTCTACTTCTGTCTCCCAAGTAGCACCCTCAACAGACTAGCTTCGCTATAAAACTTTGACCAAGGGAACTTCTTTGTTCATTAGTCTATGGATCTGAAAATCTAGGATCTCAATAGGAATCTCATCGAAGGAAAGAATGTTCTGAATATTGACATTCTCTAAAGAATCTTGTAAGACCCCATAAAGTTCCCTCGTAGTCTTAGCCTTAGAGCGTGTCAAGTGAAGTGTAATTCTGGCCCTAAAATATTGAGAAGTGACTTCCTAAGTAAGTATCATATTAACTATATAGAATTTTACTAATTTCACATTTTTATCACATGGGAAATTCAAAAATATTTCCATCGATATAAGATTCACCCAAATCCGATACCCAGGTAAGAAGTTATGGATAATTTAAGTCCTAGTCATAAAACAGCATCATTTTGGTGCTTGGCGTATCGCGGAGAGGGTCTATTTGACAATTGTCAATTTCCAGTGGAACTTCGCGATAGTGGAGCATCACGAAGGACCCCAATTTCCCAATAATTAATTTTTAGTGAGCCACCGCGATGGTGGCGCGTTGCGGTGGCCCATGAAATTGGGTTCCCAGTTTAATTTTTCCAGCTTCGTACAAAAGTTAAAAAGGGCATTTTGGACTTTTTTCAATCCTATTAAACCGTGCAAACACCAAATCAAGGTTATTTACAATAATTCTATGAAGTCTCTCTCAAGTTTTCTCTCAACGAAAACCCTAAGTATCCAAAACCTCTTCCAAGAATCTCAAGAACCCACCATAGATTTTCTAAATTGAGTCAAGCTTCAAGGCTCCTAAGTCAAGGGCTTCAAGAACCCTCATTCAAGAGTACGAATAGAGTTCCAAAATGAGATTTCATCCAAAGCTTCTAATTCAAGGTATGTGGGGTTTTGAACAAGGGTAATCCTTTCACCCTTGTGCCCAAAGGCTTATTCAAACTACAATTCTCTGAAATTTATGAGATTTTACATAAAATTGAATTGGGAGTTTTCACCCATTGTTATTGGTTGTAAGATTTTGATGTTTCCCTTGAGAAATTGCAGCTGATTCTATACACCATGATTTTAATCCTTGAGAAGTTAATAGTTGAAATGTTGGAAACATTGAAGTATGTGAGTATGTTGAGATTTTGAGATAAATTGCTGAAATTTCCAGATTTCTACATGATTTATGAATCTATATGCTATCTATTATGCTTTTGATGAGTTTAAACTTGATATTGAACTATGGGTTATTAAGCCCTACTTGAGACTTGAGATTTTATGAACTATTGTGCTATAAGCACCCATGATTTAAGTATTCTAAGATTATTGAGAAATATTTTGATCTAATGGTCATTGAGTTTTGAAATGTACTCTACTACATGAGAT
Source organism: Capsicum annuum (assembly GCF_002878395.1). Taxonomy (NCBI): domain Eukaryota; kingdom Viridiplantae; phylum Streptophyta; class Magnoliopsida; order Solanales; family Solanaceae; genus Capsicum; species Capsicum annuum. The sequence goes on along the minus strand of NC_061118.1, from coordinate 81,418,202 downwards.
CACAGATTTAATTATTGGGTTCGTGCTGAACCACGAGATTATTTCTAAAAATGGATTTTTCATGAGATAAGCGCAGATAATCTAAAGGGGGTAGTATTTAGCACCGAGTGGGTAAGTTACTATGGTTTCTTTCCCCAAAACTACGTGCCACCGTAGGTTGGGCCTGAGGTCGAGTTTATGATTGTTATTGGGCCTAAGGCTGAGTTGATATTAGGCCTGAGGCCGAGTTTATTTAGTGATCAGTGGACCTAGGTTATACTCTCTGGCAAGAGTATGACGCCTCTCCCCAATGTGAGGTCTCTTCCTTAGGAGAGAAAAATGTTAGACTCCATGTAGATCACATGGTATGTCGGTTCAGAGAACCTCCCTTGACATTTAAACTTTAAGATCAGTTACCTTCCTATACTAAAGTATTTTCCATTGAGATAGAATATTTTCCCTTAAAACTAAAGCTTTGGAATAAGATATTTTCCCTTAAAACTAAAATACTTTCCCTTGATATGAGTATTTTCCCTAAAGCTTGAAATAAGATATTTTCCTAACGTGAATGAAATGCCTTCAATTATGTTCCAAAGTTAAATGATTTTGAATTCCAAGTATTTGAGTTCAAAAGAGTTAAGAGTTCTTCAGCATTAAAGAAGTTTCACTCTCCATGAGACATATGCATGAGTTGAAAGTATTGCTTAATGTTGCCTTTAGCCTGGAGTAATGAGAATAAGATAAGAGTACAAATTCCAAAGCTGAAAGTAGAATGACTCACAATATTGTGTTACATGTTCCATTTTACATGATTCATGAGCTTCACATTTTATACTTATTCAAGCCATGTGAGTCATTACTTATTACATGCATGATTTGTTTAAAGAGTATCGATGTTGTTTTATACAAATGCATGCACCCCCACATACTCAGTACATTCCCAAGTGCTAGTCTATATATACGTCTATGTGCTACATTGTCTTATAAAGTAGGTTCAGGTGCTTAGTCCCAGCCTCGTCAGTGACTTTCGAGTACCTCTGTCTACATTCCTACAGTGGTGAGTCCTCATGGTTTGAGGACCTATCTTTAGACATTTTTGTGTTTGAGAAACTATGTTTTTATTTTCAGTTCATTTCGAGCCAGTTGGGGACCTGTCCCCATAGCTCTCTAGTTCGTTGATTAGTAGACGCTTTGTCAGACTAGTTATCAGATTGTGGTTGTGTTGAGGTTTTTGGTATTGCTTGGTCATTTGGACCAAGCATTTTTTCCATATTTCCTTTCATATGATATGACTATGCTAGTGTATGAATTATTTCATCTTGAATCGAGTGTTATTAGTAGAAACACGCTCAAAGGGTTAGCTTGGGGCTACTTGTAACCTCAACCACCGTGTGACATCCCGGGAGGCAATTTTGGGTCGTTACAGATCTACTACAATGGGATCACCAATATGCTTCTTAAGCATGGAGTCATGAAAAATAGGATGAACAGCTGACAACTCTGCGGGCAACTCAACCTCATAGGCCACCTTAACAACACGGCTCAAGACTCTATACGGGCCAACATAACAGGGACTAAGATTCCCCTTTTTACCAAACCTTTTCACCCCTTTCATGGGTGAAATCTTCAAGTACACCAAATCACCTACTTCAAACTCAAGATCTCTTCTCCTCACATCGGTATATGACTTTTGATGACTCTAAGCTGCCTTTAACCTCTCTAATCAACTTAACTTTTCCCATAGCTTCAAACACTGCATCAGGCCTAATTATGGCAGCTTCACCCACTTTAAACCAACCTATAGGCGATCTACATCTTTCACCATACAAGGCCTTAAATGGTGTCATCCCGATGCTAGCATGGTAACTATTGTTATAGGCGAACTCTATCAATGGCAATTGCTCATCCCAACTACCTTTGAAATCAAGAGCACATGCCCTTAACATATCTTTTAGGGTCGAATGGTCCTCTCAGCCTGACCATCTGTTTGCGGATGAAAAGCATAACTCAAAAGAACTTGGGTACCCAGAAGACCCTTCTAAAACGCCCTCTAAAATTGAGAAGTAAATTAAGTGCCCCTATCCGAAATAATGGACAAGGGAACTCCATGCAGCCTGACTAACTCCCGGATATACAATCTAGCATAATCCTCAGTTGTATAAGATGTGAGAACGGGCAAGAAATACGTGAACTTAGTCAGCTAATCCACAATAACCCAAATAGAATCATGTTGATGATGCGAAATAGGTAACCCGGTTACGAAGTCCATATTCACCACCTCCTACTTCTAAGTGGGTATACCAAACTTTTGTATCACACCACCAGGTTTATGGTGCTCTATCTTAACCTATTGGCACGTTTCACACTTTGCTACAAACTCAGCTATATCTTTCTTCATACTATTCCACCAATAGATTTCTCGTAAGTCGCAGTATATCTTGGTAGTGCCAGGATGAATAAAATACCGTGCGCCATGCTCTTCATCCATAATTCTTTGCCTCAGATCATCAACACACAAAATGCACAATCTACCTTGCAATCTCAACACACCATCTCCCCCTTGAGAGAAAACCTCTACCTTCTGGCCCTTAATTGACTCCTTCAGTCTGACCAAACTAGGATCCCTATCTTGCTTCTCATTTACTTCTGAAACTAAAGAGGATTTAGAACTACACTGCACCAACGTACTCTCCTTGGCTGAATCAAGATACCTAACACCCAATCTAGATAGACAATGCATATCGTAGCTAACTTCTTCTTATCTTCCTCTAAATAAGCAACACTACCCATAGACAATCTACTAACGGCATCTGCCACTATGTTGGCCTTGCCCAGGTGATATAACACACTCATATCATAGTTTTTTAACAACTCTAACCACCTTCTCTGCCTAAGATTCAACTTCCTATGAGTAAACACATACTGCAGGCTCTTATGATCAGTAAACATATCAACATAAACACCATAAAGATAGTGTCTCTAGATTTTCAAAGCAAAGACCACAGAAGCTAACTCAAGATCATGGGTTGGGTAATTCTTCTCATGAGGCTTTAACTGTCTAAAGGCATAGGCTATAACCTTACCTCTTTGCATCAACACACAACCCAAACCAATTCTAGAGTTATCATAATACACCATAAAACCATCTGTACCATCAGGCAAAGTCAACACAAGGGTTGAAGTAAGTAGAGTCTTCAACTCCTGTAAACTCTTCTCACAGGAATCTAACCACTAGAACTTAACTTTTTTTTGGTTCAACCAGGTCATGGGAGATGAAATAAAGGAGAAAACTTTAAGAAAATGGTGGTAGTAGCCCGCTAGACCCAAGAAACTTCTAATATCAAATGGAGAGATAGGTCTAGGCCAATTTCTTACAGCTTCTGTCTTTTGGGGATCAACTCTAATACCTTTAGCTGAAATAACATTACCCAGAAAGGCTACAGACCTTAGCCAAAATTCACACTTACTGAATTTGGCAAACAACTAGTGACCTCTAAGAGTTTGCAAGACAATTCTAAGGTGATCTACACGATCATGCTCACTGCGGGAGTAGACAAGGATGTCATCTATGAACAATATAAAAAACATATCAAGATATTGCTTGAACACTCGATTCATCAGGTCCATAAAAGTGGATGGGGCATTGGTTAGCCCAAAAGACATGACTAGAAACTCAAAGTGACCATAAAGGGTTCGAAAGGCTGTCTTTGGAATATCACTTTCCCTTACATTAAGTTGATGATAGTCGGATCTAAGGTCTATCTTGGAGAAATAACTTACACCTTGCAACTGATCAAACAGGTCATTAATTCTCGAAAGATAATACTTATTTTTTACTGTGACCTTATTATGCTGACGATAGTCAATGCAAATACGAAAAGAACTGTCTTTCTTTTCGCACGAATAAGATAGGTGCGCCCCAAGGAGAAATATTGGACCTTATGAAACCTTTGTCTAAAAGATCTTTGAGTTGCTCTTTCAACTCCTTAAGCTCCGCAGGTGCCATACGGTATGGCGGAATAGAAATGGGACGAGTGTTGGGAAAAAGGTCAATCCTAAATTCTATCTCCCTATTGGGAGGTATCCCTGGGAGATCTTCTAGAAAAACATCAGGAAACTTATTAACAATATTGACTGACTGAATAGTTAGACCCTCAGACTTAGTGTCTATATCTCTAACTAGGTGATAGATGCGGCTTGGATATTAGCTTTCTGGCTTTGAGATAGGAGATAAAATGACTCTATGAAGAAAAGTAATAGGACAATCTCTATACACTTGTTTAGAGACAACTGAATCCCCTACTGGTGTGGAAACTAGGAAAGGCTCAGGAATCTTTTTGGGACTCATTTTGAAATTCAAAGCTACAAGTGGGGTCACATAAGAGAGACTTGACCCGGGGTCTAAGAACACATAAACATCAAAACAAAAGACGCGGAGCATACCAGTAACAACATCGAGAGAGTCCTCCTGCTCCTGATGGGATGGTAATGCATAAAATCTGTTCTGGCACTAACCGCCAGCAGTGATAGATGAAGAGCCCTGAGCAAGGGAGGGACGGGGTGAAGGAGCTGGTGAACTAGTAAAGGTCGAGAATCTCTATTCCCCTGCCTAGAATGAGGACAATCTCTAAATATGTGGCTCTGCTTGCCACAACCAAAACAACCCCTCAGATCTATGAAACACTCACCGGGATAATACCTACCACACTTAGCACAAGGATGATAATGGGGCCTATTACAACACTATTCTGCGACCTAGACATAAAGGGTCTACCCCCTTACTCCTGCCTACTTCTAGGCTCGGGAGCACTAGCTAATGAAGTCGCTGGCATAGACGAACGCCTCTGAAACTGAGGGTGGTTCCCTTCATGGAACCTAGGTTGGCTATACTCATGCTGCTCAGATCTAGCCTTCTTGTTACCCCTCACTCGATCTCTCTCCCTAATCTTACCTACCTCTATCTGTTGGGCATGCATCATTAACCTAGCTAGATCCATATCCCTATGCAGGATCGCAGTCCTACACTCCTTCAGTACTTACCTAGAAACACCGATCAAGAACTTGCTCATACTAGCCCGGGTGTCAGAAATCAAATCAGGGGCATACTTGGTCAACTTGTTGAACTTCAAGCAGTACTCTTTAACAGTCATGGAGCCCTGCCTTAAGTTCATAAACTTCTTAATATTTTCCTCTCTCATCTCAAGTGGAAAGAACTTATCCAAGAATGCATCTTGGAACACCTGCCAAGTCATAGGAGCAGCATCCTCACCTCTACCCTTCCCCCATGATACAACCCAATCATAAGTTATGTCTTTCATCCTATAAGATGCTAACTCAACACTTTCTTCCTCAGAAATATATATCACCTGCGTGATCTTTATCACCTTCTCAAGGTACATCTGTGGGTCCTCATCTGCCTTAGACCCATAAAACTCTGGCGGATTCATCTGCATAAAATCATGAATCCTAGCCATAGTTATATCCCCTCCCTGCTGATTAGCAACTATGGCCTGGTTATTGGCCCAAACATTGGTGGTGACTGCTTGGGTTAACGCCTGAAAGGACACCCTAAACTCAGCATGATACATAGTCTCATTCAAAGGATCAACGGGTGGGGGTTGCTCATCATCATTTCTGCGAGCATCCGCTCTTCGGAGAGGTATTTTTTGAAATAGAATAGCACGAATTATTAGATGAGAGGGACAACTGCAGGCACGAAGGAATCTGAAAAAAAAAACAACATTTTCCTAAAATGTCTTGTAGCCACTTGCTCATAGATGTGGAGCACTACACACTGATGATCAAGACTCTACTCAACACGACTTATCAGACTCCCTTGGACTCATTTAAAACCTTAGGCTCTGATACCAAGTTTGTAATGACCCAAAATTGCCTCCCAGGATGTCACACGGTGCTTAAGGCTACAAGTAGGCCCAAGCTAACCCTTTGAGCCTGTTTCTACTAATAAATCTCATTTCAAGATGAAATAATTCAAACACTAGCATAGCCATATCATATAAAAGAAAATACGGAGAAAAATGCTCATTCCAAATGACCACAATACTGAAAACCTCAACACAACCACAATCTGATAACTACTCTGACAAAGCCTCTACTAATCCATGAACTAGAGAGTTGTTGGGACAGGTCCCCAACTAAGTCGAAATGAACTGGAATTAATAACATAGTCTCTCAAAATATGGAGATGTCTGAATATAAGTCCTCGAACCATGAGGACTCACCACTATAGCAATGTAGATAGAGGTACTCATAAATCATTGACGAGGTTGGTACTGAGCACCTGAACCTACATTATAAGACAATGTAGCACATAGACGTATATGTGGATTGGTACTTGAGAATGTACTGAGTATGCGGGGGTGCATGCATTTATATAAAACAACATCAATACTCTTTAATCAAATCATGCATGTAATAAGTAATGACTAACATGGCTTGAATAAGTATAAAATGCAAAGCTCATGACTCATGTAAAATGGAACATGTAACACAATCTCGTGAGTCATTCTACTTTTAGCTTTGAAATTTGTACTCTTCTTTTATTCTCATTACTCAAGGCTAAAGAAAACTTTAAGCAATACTTTTAACTCATGCATATGTCTCATGAAGAGTAAAACTTCTTTAATGCTCAAGAACTCATAACTCTTTTGAACTCAAATACTTAGAATTCGGAATCATATAACCTTGGAACATACTTGAAGTCATTTCATTCACTTTAGGAAAATATCTAATTTCAAGCTTTAGGGAAAAAGACTCATATCAAGGGAAAGTATTTTAGTTTTACAGGAAAATATCTTATCTCAAAGCTTTAGTTTTAAGGGAGATTCTCTTAATCGACATAAACCATACGAGCTACATGGAGTCCAACATTTTGTCCTCTTAAGAAAGAGACCTCACATTGGGGAGAGGCGTCATACTCTTTCCAAGGAGTATAACCTCAACTCAGTGATCACTTATCTCTACCTCGAGCCCAATATCTTGACCTTAGGCCCAATAATCATCTAGGCCTAAGGCCCAACCTATGGTGGCACATAGTTCTGGGGTAAGAAACTATGGTAACTTACCCAACTCGATGCTAAATACTATGCCCTTTAGTTTATCTCACCTATCTCATAAAAATCCACTTTAGAATAATCTCATGGTTCAATAAGAATCCAATAATTAAATCTGTAATCTCATGTAGTTGAGTGGATTTCAAAACTCAACGACCATTAGGTCAAAACATTTTTCAATAATCTTAAAATACACAAATCATGGGTGTTTATAGCACAATAGTTCATAAAACCTCAAGTCTCAAGTAGGGCTTAATAACCCATAATTCAATCTCAAGTTAGAACTCATCAAAAGCATAATAGATAGCATATAGATTCATAACTCATGTAGAAATCTGAAAATTTCAGCAATTTATCTCAACATACTCGTATACTTCAATGTTTCAAATATTTCAAATATTAACTTCTCAAGGATTAAAATCATGGGGTATAGACCCAGCTGTAATTTCTCAAGAAAATATATAAAAATCATGACATTAGACTCTCAATTCAAAGGAAACATCAAAAGCTTACAACCAATAACAATGGGTGAAAAATGTCAGTTCAATTTCAGGTAAAATCTCATAAATTGCAGAGAATTATAGTTTAAATAAGACTTTGGGCACAAGGGTGAAAGGATTACCCTTATTCAAAACCCTACATACCTTGAATTAGAAACTTTATATGAACTCATATTTTTGGAACTCTATTCGTACTCGTGAATGAGGGTTTTTGAAGCCCTTGACTTGGGAACCTTGAATCTTGACTCAATTTAGAAAATCTATGGTGGATTCTTGAGATTCTTGGAAGAGGTTTTGGATGCTTAGGGTTTTTGTTGAGAGAAAATTTGAGAGAGACTTCATCGAATGCTTGTAAATGACTTTAATTTGGTGTTTGCACGATTTAAGAGGTTTGGAAAAAGTCCAAAGTGCCCTTTTTAACTTCTGTACGAAGCTGAAGAAATTAAACTGGGAACCCAATTTTATGGGCCACCATGACGTACCACTATCGCGGTGGCTCACTGGAAATTGACAAATGGGATTTGGTAGTCAGCGCGACACGGATCCATCACGTTGTCCCACTAGTTGGGACCTGGAACTTCAGCGTGACGCGTCACAATCGAATCTGGACACTAGAAATTAACTATTGGGAAATTGGGGTCCTCCGCTATGTGCCACTATTGCGGAGTTCCACTGAAAATTGACAATTATCAAATAGACCCTCTCCGCGATGCGCCAAGCACTAAAATGACATTATTTTTGACTAGGACTTAAATTAGCCATAACTTCTTACCCAGGTATCAGATTTGGGCGAATTTTATATCGACGGAAAGCTTATCAAATTTCCCATGTCATAAAAAGTCAAAATTATGGAAATTATATATGTTTAACATGACACTCACTTAGGAAGTCACTTCTCAATTTTTTAGAGATGGAATTACACCTCACTTGACACGCCCTAAGGTTCATTCTATGAGAGAATTTTGTGGGGTCTTACATGGGAACAGCTTAGGCATAGAATAATTAAAGCAAACACAAATACAAAATTTAGTCAAAAAGGAGGGACCTGGTCCTAACTCTCAGGTTAGTACCTGCGTGATACTTAAGTAATCACAAAATGCTGTTTCGAAAGCCATGTATTTTTCTCTTCTCTAAGTCATCAGGTCCTTTGCAAAATAAAGAGTCACACTTGTTACGTTCAGTCATGTCAGTTTAAAAGGGACATTTTTAATGACATTGGTAACTTCTTAAAATTCCTAAATCAAACTTTTTTGTCATTATTCTTTACTTTGTCCAAATCATTTTCCCAAATCTACGAGTCTTCTCTAAGCCCAAATGGTCCCTTACCCTCACTCTTTTCTTTACAAAATCAAAATAGACAACTGTACTACTTTTTTAAACCCAGTAAAAGACCATGAAGTAGGTAAAACTTCAAAGTCAAACTGGACATCCCTAAGTTGAACATCTTGATTCTTCTGAAATTAAAATCATGAAAAACATCACCTCTATTCCCCAACCATAATTTGAGTCAATTATTTTAACTAAATCTTCCTTAGAATATCCAGAACCCACAATCAAGTCAGTCTTCATTGAAGCCTTTTTAACCTTAGAAGTTTATGCTCAGCCAGTCATGATAGATAATCCAAACCAAGGAGTTGGGTTACCAATAGACCAAGAGATTTCCCAACCTGAAACTCTCTTTTCTCTAGGGAATTCAAAACCACCTAAAAACTTCCAATTTCCTAGGTCATCTAAGAATCCCAAAAAGCTAAATTCTCTAAAATACTACAAACTCTTGATACTCCTACACCCTCAAATTCAAAACATATCTTTGCTCAGTTATTTAGTAAAGAAATTCTAGTGAAAAGGGTTTATCTTTTTTTAAATAAGAACTGGGTAGCTAAAAATTTACTCCTGCTTGCATATGACACCAAAGAAAGCTCAGTTAATAGAGTGGAACAGGAAGTAGGTGTTAATGATGAATTAGATAGAGGAAAAACATACTGTTATCTCCAAATAAGTAGAATAAAGAGGATGAGGATGAAGTGCCTCTGAGATGGACTATGAAGAAACTAAGAGAAAGTAGAGGAAAAGAAAAAATGTTGTACTCTGAGGTAAAAATAACCAAAACCTATTCTATAAGATGTTCTACAAGGAAAATGATGGAAGATTCCATGAAGGCCAACCAAGATTCAACCATGAAAAGAAGAAAGCTGGAGAAATCTATTTAAGTAGAGGAGGAAGAAAATATGAAAGTTTTGGAGATTGAAAAAGATAAAGACACGAATTTAGTTATTGCTACTGCTACTAAAGAAAGAAAATTAGAAGTTAAGGATGAGAGAGGACCAGGTCCTCTAAGTCAAAGATTTGTAGCGCTACTTGAAAGAGGCAGAAAAATATAGCTATCAGGAAAAGAAAAGACTCTGAGGGACCTGGTCCCAAGAAGAGAAAAACTAAAGAAGAATGAGAGCCATGTAGTGCTCCCAAAATAAAGAAAAATAATTAGGAAAAGAAAGACGTGTCCAAAGAAAAGATGATAGGGAACCTGACAACACAGAAGGTTCTATCAAGAAGAGTGTTTGATCTAAAACTTTATGAAAAAACAGGGATGGTAGAACTAGTAGAGTATGTGAGGCATCAGGTTTGGTTACACCTGCAATAAGAACCAACTCATATTTTCTTTAAATGTGGGGTGAGAGAATTCTACTACTCTACGGAATTCTCAGATGATGGTTTGAGTTTGACTGCAGAAGTCCAGGGAAAGGTTCTTAAGATGGATGAAAAAACTCTAGGAAGGATCCTAGATGTACCTTTCATAGGGGTAAGAACTATAGTAAATATATAGTCTACCATTGAATTCATAATTGAGGCATCAAAGGTAGCAGGGACCTCAACAGCTGCAGTGAAAAAAAAATTCTAAAAGGCAATTATCAGCTGGTATTTAAGTTTTTCAACAAGGTCTTGTTGCCAAAGTCTGAATAAAGAACAATTTCCTCCAGTTTTGACTTGTTCTTGATTGAATCCTTGAGCAATTTTGAATTGATAAGTCTTCTAGCTCTAATGATAGAGCATATGCATAAAATAATTAATTAAAAAAAAGGCAAACATGGAATGCCATATGAATATCTACTGAACAAGGTGTTTCAACATTATGGTGTGAATGGAACTAGAGGAACACCTAGAACAGTCAAGCAAATGATCAGCCTAACAACTCTTGTGGAGAATGAATGCATAGAAGGAAAAGTTGGATCTTTATCTCAAGTATCTGAGTTGCTAGTTGTTCAAGGAAGGTTGGAAAAGGAAATAGAGGAGTTAAAGATTATGTTGTCTACTAAAGATGCTGAGATAATACATCTGAAGTTGCTAGAAGTTATCTTCTGAGGGACCAGGTATCACTAATCAACTTGTAGCCGAAAATGCAAAACTCCAGGCACAAGTAGTAGAAATTACCGGTGAAGTTCAATGATTGAATAATGAAGTGAAGGTTCTCACTGAGCAGTTATAGGATGCCCATGCTGCAGAGTATTCAAGAACTAAGATGTTGCTAAAATCCCTTAACCCCTAAACCCACCTCTATCTAAGTCCTATTATCCCTGTCTTCTAAATTAATGAAGTGTCGATTTCATATCTTACTCCTTGTATTGGCTTTTGAAGATAGTTATTTTTGTATTATTTTGGTATGATTGTACTAGGACTAATCTTTATTTATGAATGAATGAATTATGCTTGTGAACTTCATTTGTTATCTTTACTTTAAGTTGCTCTTCATGTTAGTGTTGCCCCAGTGGCCATGAGTTAATTAGCTTGTACTTATCCTTACTTATGGTTTACTATTAATTCTTTTCAATGATTTCAAAAGGGGGAATACAAATACTGACTTCATTTGTAAGTACTAGGTGTGTGTACATGCTAGGACTAGGTGTGTGTGCATGCTGAAAGGGGGAATTATGGTAAGGCATGGTGACAGGGGGAAGCAAACATGTGCTTAGGGTTTTTTTCTACAAACGACAACAAGGAACAAGGTCCCTATGTTTCATGATGGTAATGGAGAAAGCATGATAATAGAGGAAACATTCATCTTCAGGTGGTAATCATACTGATTAAATGTGATGAATGTACATTGATACTCAAAACTATATAGTTGGTTTGTCATTATCATAAAGGGAAAATTTCTATATGTAGTTTTGATGATGAGCAGCTAAACTACAAGGGACCAGGTCTCTGGATGTGCAAGGTACAGTACAACTGGCATGCATTGTCTACACAGTTTTGTCCTCTTGTGTAACAAACTTGCAGGTGTTATTTTGTACTGATTAGATAGCTGGCCATATGATCTTTCTTCCCTAATAATCACTCAGCTATAAAAAGAAAGAGATTCCCCTTTATCAAATGGTTTTTTGTAATTACAAAGAGTAAAGGGAGGCAGCAAAAACCCTATTTCAACACTGCTTAATTTATTGGCTTTATGAGTGCATAAATAGAAATTATTCTTGAGTAAGTTCTGATTTGTAAATGAATTACTCATGGTATAAGAGTAGTGACTTTTTCTCTTTGAGTAAAGAGTGCTTAGGTAGAGTTTCCAAAGTGTGAGACTGATTAGAGTTAATTAGTAGAGAAGGTCCTTGGTAGAGTTACCAAGATGATCTTGTAGTAGAGTTTTTACCAGTGAAAGGAGCCTAGAGTTAGGCTGAAATCTAGATTATATTGGTGCTTGTGAGGGCAAGCTGTGGTTTTTTCCTTCCTAGTTTCCACGTAAAAATCTTGTGTTTTTACTCTTGCTGCACTGTCTCTTACTTTTTATATATTTTTATATACTTTTCTTGTGATTGATTTTGAGAGACCTGATCCCTCACTATGTGGTGTAACCCTTAAGTTTTGAACAATTGGTATCAGAGTGAGGTTACTCTAAAAGGTTTACACCTAGAGTGCAACCCTCAGGGTTTAACAATACTATAATAACCGGGAGTGTAAAATCATAATTTTTATGTATTTTGACCTTTTTTCCTTTCTTGTAGTTGCTACATGTTGATTTTGGAGCGTGGAAACTATTGACATGATTTTTAATGTGATCAAAAATAATTTGGAAGAGTTTGGGGTTTTGGGGGGCTTTAAAATCAATGTAGTTGACTTTGGTCAAATTCTATTGTTATGAGTGTCAGTGGTGATTTAGATGGTTTCATTAGGTCTAAAATATCAAATTTAGATTATTAGCAGAGTTGGTTTGGGTTCAATCTTAATTTGCATTTCAACCCTCCATTTGAAAAACTCATGAAATATGCATTAAAGGGATCCTGGGGGTTAATTTGTTGAAAATAATCTTTATAAAAAAATCAAACAGAGTATGAATTGTCAAAATTATCCTTGTAGCATATATGGTTGGTATTTTTAGAGTTTTGCTTAAATTTTGAGGGTCCATTCAGAGCTTCTTGCACCAAAATCAACACTTGTTGATATCTGGTGAAGCCAATTAAGCAGCTAAGGTTCGCTTAAGTGGTAGCCGCTTTAGCATCACAAAACCGCTTAAAAGGTATATGCTTTAGTAGCATGGTACCACTTTATCTATAGGCACTTAAGTGGGAATTTAATCGCTTAAGCGGCAATTGCTATATAAAAAACTCATTTTTTTCATTATTTTTGGACTTTGAGCTTTGGGTTTGGCCATTTTAGGGTTTTATTCACCATTTGATCTTTGGTAAGCTCCAAGATCTTAATTTCATTACTGTAAATTGATTTCAAACACTCTTTAATCTTGATTTTTAACATCGGATTTTTGAGAATTTTTCGAAAAAAAATTTAAAATGATTTTTCTTCGATTTGGACCCCATAATAACTCATTTTTGCGTGAATTTTCAACTATAGATTTCTTTAACCTTATGGAATGTATTTTTAAAATTAAATATTAGTTTTACTCCTTTTAATTTTGAACTCATTTTTTAAATCTATTTTAGACTCGACTCAAATATTGACAATATGGATACCATTGGCTTTTTTTAACGTGTAGATGCTATTTTGAATGTTATAGTTGATTCTGACATCGTTCAAGAAGAGAAAGATTCATTTTGAAGCACTCTAGGCTTGAATTTCGTTATTTTCAGGTAGGTTATGGCTTAACTTTCTTCAAACTAGGTTAGATAGTTAATGAACAAGTAAAGTGTGTTATAGGTTGGGAAAATGACTATGGGATGTAATTTTTGAGTTAATATATATATTGTGTGATGCCTATGTGGGGGCTTATTTTCTAATGATGTTGTTTACGATATTATATACTGAGTGCGGGAGCTTTGTATGACATCATTGGCTTTATGTGTACATTTGATTGCCTTATTTCATAAATATTATAGGTCTTATTGAGCATTGTTTATCTTTATCATGATAGAAATGCTCGATTTATATGTTGATATGATATTAATGATGTCTTACATGCATGTTTATTCCAATGGTATAAACTAGAACTGATATCATGACTATTGATATATTGAGTTTTTTCTGAGCTCGCTTGTATATGTATTGAACGAATTGGAAGTCTTCATACTATTTTATTGTGACAAGTATATCCTCATTTCATAAATACACATTCATGAGAAATCGATACCATTGATGAGTATTGACTTTTAAAAGAAAATAAGACATTTTTTAAAATGCCTAGACCAAGAAATATGCCGGTTGGGTGGATTGAGATATGAAACTCAGATTGGGGATAATTTGAGATGGTATATGGGTATAAAACCACCCATAGGTCTTATTTTTGTAGTATTGAGACTCGATAGGTGTATACCAAAATTCATGTGATGACTTTCAACTATGCACATCATCATTCATTGTATTATATTGAATTTGCACATTATCGTTGTTTTTACGTATTATGTGTCATGTATTTAGCTTTTGTCTTTACTTTCATATATGTTTAACCTTTTGATGTTGTATATATATTAGAACTCCTAGTGGAGATGGTGTGAGCTATTATTTGTAAATCTTTTTACTTGCAAGTTGCGTGCTCATAGTATTTTCTTTACTCATCTTATTTTCTAGTTTGCGCAGTCTGCCTATGATACCTACGAAGTACAAATGAACCATACTCACCCCTACAGTTCCCTTTTAGTGCAGATCTAATTTTGAGTACTATGAGTGGCGATGAGTTTCGGGCGAAATTAATCAGATTTGAGGTACTAGATCTCTATAATGTTCAGCGTGAATTCTCAATCTCATCCTATCTTTTACTTGTCTTTATTTTGGATCAGAGATAGATTTTGTATTGCAGTTTTGGATATTGTACTTAAATGTTCTTACATTTGTGACACTAGTCTTTGGGAGTTTATGACATTTCTTTATTTTTCTGTTGTATTATGTTTATATGACTTAACTTCATTCTAGGAGTATCGTTTGTCATGTTTTCTTTACTGTTTTCAAATTTTCTTTATCTTTGGGTGGTTGGCTTCCTTATCAATATTGGGTTGCGATAAGTGTCATCATGACGTCGTTTTTAGATCTTGACACAATCCTCATGTTTAAGTGAAAGATTTTATTACTTCAATTTACAAAACTCTAAGTACTACAAGACTGAACGGAGACTTAATTTGTTGTTGTAAATTTAGTCAATTTTAATATTTAAACTTCATGAAAAAGTTAAATTATTTTAATTTATATAATCCTAGGTATTATATAAATCGAACTCAATTTGTGTATTAAACAATAATTCAATAGATGTGTTTTACTTCAATTGAAAAATAAATTGATTCGTTGTATAACTCCAAATATTATAAGGTTGAATTGAATATAAATTTGTACATGTAACAATTAGTCAATCATACATCCTAATATTTGAATTTAACTAAAAAATTAAATTTCTTCAATTTATGTAGTTCTAAATATTATAAGATTGAAATTGGGACTCAACTTGTGCATATAACAAGTAGTCAACATAAATATTTTGACTTCAATTGAAAATTGAATTGATTCAAAATACTTCTCTAAGTATTATAAGATTGATTTTAACGTGAAAATCATATTTTTATTCAAAGTTTTAGTAAATTATGTATTGCATTTCTATCAAAAAAAGGGATTGTTTGTATATCTTAAATCTTAGAATATGAAAACGATACTTTCATTTTTTGTTCACTTAATTTGAAAATTCACCGTTTGACCATAAAAATTTCAAATATTAATTGAAGTTGTATTCAAAATTTGAAAACAACCAAAACAATATTTTAACTTTTTATTTTTCTTTCATAAAGAAATCCCAATTTTTTTTCATATAATAATCTTATTTTAATTGTACTTTGACTCCAAATTATCTATTTTTTCTCCCAAAATTTCTTCCTTTTCCTTAAGACTTTCCTCCAAATCATCACCGCCCCCCCCCCCCCCCCCCAACCCCCCCCCCCCCCCCCCCCCCCAACTCCACCCTAGATACCCCTAAACCCCTCCCCCTTCCATTTTTCCTTAAGATAGTATACACTCTACTCAATAAATTATTTTAATTTTCAACAAGTTTGCATACATATTTATTCTTACCTTAAATATTCTATATCCTCTATAGAATTATTACTAATCCTTCAATTTTGTATCTTTTTTACTTTTTTTCTTCAATGATAATTTTAATTTTTATGTTTGGTTTTATTACATAACATAAAATATTAGAAATTTAATATAAATATAAAATATAAGTTTTATTATGTTCAAATTATAATGATGAAATTAATTGAGTGATTACCATATTTGTATTCATTAAAAAGGAGGATTAATTTGATTATTTTACTTCAAAATAGTATTATAGGTAAAGTTAATAAAACCATTATCATAAATAAGATAATAAAATTGAGTCATCATCAATTAATTATGAAAATTTAATAATAAATAATAAAAATAAAAATAAATGTATACACACACATTGAAAAAGAATTTCAAGATATGAAATAACATTGGAACAAGCAATTAAATAGATATCTATACAAATAATGTAAAAAAAAAAAATCTAAAAGAATACTAAATAACAACAACAATAAAACTCAGTGTAATCTTATTAGTGTCGTCTGGTTATTAAAAAAAATAAGAGAGATTTTTAATAAAAATGAAAATATTAGGAAAAATTTGTATAAATAAAAAAGTAGTAAAAAATTAAGAGATAACCCAAAGATATATAATATAATTCCAGAAAAAATGAAAAAGATATTTCATTTAAGTTTACATATTTCATTAAAGAGAGACAACAAAATATACTTTTGAAAGAATTTTGAAATTTTATTAATTTAAATTATATAAACCAATATGTGTGTGCAGAATAGTTTAGAAACTTTTGTTTGGTCAAGTTATATTACTTTGTCATCTCAATTAAAAAAACATAGTAACAATTTTTTAAAACAATATTTTCTTAATATTTGTATATGTTTCTAAATTTGGTTGGTCTAATAATTATTTTATTTTATTTTTTGTTAAAATTTATTTATAATTTCTTTCTATTAAAAAATTAAAATAAAAACAATCTTCATGCACTTTTGAATGTTTACATTTTCTGATATTATACATATACACATATATATAATTTCATTTACCAATATACTTTTTTATAAGAAAAGTAAAGATTTATTAATTCTATTATTCATTCTTTTATACTAGGGATTTTATCTTTTTTCCATCTATGAAATCTGCCAAAATAAATATTTAAAATACCCTATTTTTTATGGAGCAAATAACCCCTTAGTACTTTTCCTCTCTCCTCTCCATTACTATCATTTATTACTTTTCCACAAATTCCCCTTTCTACCTTCTATTTCTACGCTTCTCTTTAAAAAAAAAAAAAAGTTATTCATCCCTCCTCCTTCCATTATTACACATAATGTTGCAATTTATGTTTTTTCAATAATAACTTTTCAACTTTGCTATAATAACGTTTTCGTAATACTATTAATTAATTTTTCTTAGTCCCATCTTTTTCCTTTTTCGGTTAGGTTTTAATAAGTTTCCTTAAATTTCTCTTTTTCCCTTCTAATTTATCGTTATCTTCATTTTTTATAACATTTTACTTTTTCTCCGGTTGTCCCTTTAAAATAACTTCAACTACAATTAATTTTTTTAAATGCTCATTCAATTGTAATTATTCAAATGTACATTGATTTTTAATTCATGCATGTTACTGTTGAACAATAGAATTTTGAAACCGAAAAAGTAAATATTCAGGTAAAAAAATATTGCAACAATCATTTTGTTGATTCAATGTGTTAGTGTTACAATCTCTATGAATCCTCTGATTCGCCTATTCAAATATAAATTCAAGGACTTTGAGCTTGATCTTGAATTTGAACTTGATTTACGGACTTGATGGATTTGATCTTGATTTGTACTTAATTCAAGGGTTTTTGGACTTGATCTTGAATCTTGCGGTCTTGAACTTGAATTTTGATGAACTGGATATGAATGTTTGAGCTTTGTAGAGAAATTATGGTTTTAATTCACGAGTTTTTTCTTGCTTCTTGTTAGAGTTG
The DNA here is from genome assembly GCF_002878395.1 of Capsicum annuum. Taxonomy (NCBI): domain Eukaryota; kingdom Viridiplantae; phylum Streptophyta; class Magnoliopsida; order Solanales; family Solanaceae; genus Capsicum; species Capsicum annuum. Next base: position 81,400,193 of record NC_061118.1, on the reverse strand, counting down.
TTAGTCCTTTTCTGAATTATGAGACTCATATTTATAGTTGTAGGAAGTAAAGAGTCAAGGTGAATATAAACTTTTTTTGACCAATAAGATTCAAGTGACATGACGCATTTTATGGGTTTTTGATTTCACTAGGTCTGCTGCATCATTTTGACATGTGGCATATTCTATTGGCTCCTTCACTTGACTTGGTATGCTATGTAATTCGATACATAGCGCTCATTTGGGCCTCTAGAATATGACAATATCATGGTACGCACAAAATTTTGACGAAAAATTTTTTGGGTATTACATTTATATTTGAGTACATAACTTTAAATGAGTATCCTAGTGAGAAGAGAGCTTATGATGTGTTAAGCATGTTCATAAAAGTCACTTAGAGTAAGGCAACCTAAGAGCTTTTGAATTCATCAAGTTTTAGTGTTTGATTTCGCAAGAGTCATATTTGAACGAGCATAACTTTATGTATATGTTGTATTTTCGTATATTTAGACCCACCAAATTGTAGAGGATAGAATTAGCTTTCTAACGATACCAATTTTTATCAAAATCCGACACCCGAGCAAGAAGTTATGGTTTTGCAAAGTGGAGTGCATCGCCTAACAAATCGCCTAAGGCTATTGGAATGGTTATGCCATAAGTTGTGCAATGCACAACCTAACTTATGCCATAAGTTGTGCGACGCACAACCTAACTTATGCCATAAGTTGTGCGACGCACAACCTAACTTACGCCATAAGTTATGTGATGCATAACCTAGCTTACGCGATAAGTTGTGTGCAGCATATCTTATGGCCCAAGTGATGTAAACACCCCATTTTTGAGTTATTTTAAGGGCAGAATGGGTATTTTCCACCCCTATATAATCCTATAAGATGGGATTTAGCCCCAATTCAATCAAAATATAGTAACTTCTCCCAAAATTCTCTCAATAACAAGTTAAGGTTCTCAATTGGGGATTCAAATTCAAGAAAATTCCACCGTAAATCTTCGCGGAATTAAGAACTAAGGTATGCATAGTGTTGATTTATGGATTCCTTTCATCCATAAAGCTCAAGAACCCTATTTTAAATTATAAATCATGACATTTATGTTGTGGGTTTTTTGTAACCATGTTTATCTTATTGTATGATTCCAAAGTTGGGGTCTTTATGTGTTTTTCATGAAACTACGTTAACATGCAAGTTAAAATCCATGAATTGAGTTGTTTATGATGTGTAATTTGATGATTATACCTATGCCCTAAGTTGTGCATGTAAGGTGTTTGATAAAATGCCTAAGAGGATAAAAATTGTGTATTATAGCTCAATTGTGATCCATATGATAAGTGCATGTTTTACCCGTATGATTCAAATGACTCCCATGTTATTGATGTGCAATGTAAATATTTATTAAAATGCTCATGATATTACAGTATGAAACTATAACATTGAGTATATACATTCCTACCATGTACAAGATTATGATAACCATGTACTTCATGAAATCCCCAACTGATGTTGGTCATGTATTCAAGAATGTCATGCCTTGTTAGTTTCCTTCTATCGAGTCCTGGGGGTACTTGTACCTAACAATTTAGCTGTGTGCCTAGAGACAGTGTCATGTTTGCACGATATTCTCAGTCAATCCATGTTCAATAGAATTTAGGCAGTCATATGACTCAAGAAAACTCAGTAAACTCAGTAATCCCAGTAATCTCAGAAAGCTCAGCTATTCAGTAATCTCAGTAGTATTCCATTAGTCAACGAAACTCAATGAACTCAGTCCAATTCAGTTCAGTTAATCATGTTCAGTGTCTATTCAAATGGGAGTAGGATGTAGTCTATTCAGATTGGAGTAGGATTTAGCACTGAGTGAATCTAAGGATGAGGACACACACTGACAGTTGAGGGTGTGATCCTTAGAAACAACCCTTGCATTCCATAACTATGTAGCCAACATAGGTTGAGACATCAACACTGACAGATGAGGGTTGATGAGGTGGATAAACACTGTCAGATGAGGGTCTCACTATTCTCTTTTGGGGACACTGCCAGATGAGGGTCACCCACAGCTAGTCTTTACCAGTGGTGCGGTATTGACACCCTTCTAATTGGGGTTACAGATTGGACCCCAACTCATCTGTAATGCATTATTTGGGGCATATCGATTAGATGACTACTTCCCACAGTCTCAGTCTCAATAAAAGAACTCAGATAGTTCTTCAGATTTTAGGACTATCTGATACAGTCAACTCAGCACAGTACAGAACAAATCTAGTTTTATTAAAACCTAGACTATCAGATACAGTCGCTCAGTATCAGTTATATCAATTATCAGTAACTCATGTTATCAGTAATCAGACTCAGTAGTCAGTACCATCACGAATTCAGTTACAGTCACTTGTTTATGCATGTATTCTCATGTTCATGTTATACAATCACCTAGCATTGTTCATGCATTTGAACTCTTTGTATTCAGCCTACCTCATATGCATGCCTGTATATTCAATCGTACTGACGCATTTGCACTATGGTATTTTATTCTACACCATAGGTTCAGAAGCATGAGCTCTAGAGCATCAGTAGCATTTTAGTTTCAGCAGTCAAAGTTAGCAGTGAGTCCTCATCCTTCAAGGACATGATCATTACTTTAATTCTTCATTACTTAGTTTATTTTAGTAGTTGGAGTTAGTTGGTTACATGTCCCATGAACTCTTTATTCAGACAGTTTAGTTTTAGAGGCTTTTCAGACTAAAGTATATTTAGATAGTTTTTTTTTAGTTTGTTTTGGTATTGATATACCGTACCTTTAGAAGTTATTTTTATCAGTTTTGAATCTTATGTCCTTTCAGCCTTTATTTCTGCATTTATAAAATAATTATGCAGTGTTCAGGTACAAATATCGGTCATGGGTTAGCTTGTGGTCCATCGGGGTCATGAGCACCGTGTAATGCTCCGAGTATCAGATTTGGGGCGTTATAAACTTGGTATCAGAGCCTAAGGTTCAACAGTGTCCTAGGAAGTCTGAAAAGTCGCATCTAGTAGAGTCTTGTGCATGGGTGTGTTGTCCACCACACTTATGTACAGGAGGATATGAGATGTTTTAGGAACAATTTCCCTTCTTTCAGTATTTATGTCGTGCAATCCAAAAGGGCTAACGAAAAGAGAACTGAGAATTAGTCAGCACCTCTGCCCGTTCAGGCGGATTCCCTGGATGAGTATGTCCTTCATGGAGAATTCAAAATGGAGTCCCTTACCTTATATTACTCAATAGTAGCTTAGAGCAATCAGTAGGATGTTTTCCCACCCAAGCATATGATTCATGCCCACTAGATTGAGGTGGGAAATCGTAGAAAGAGAGAAAATAAGAGAGCGAGAACAAGAAATTTCAATTTCACTCAGCGTAAGTCAAAGAGTGGCAACCATTATCAGTTTCTCCTAAAGGCATACGTTCCAGTTCCTTCCTCAGCTAGTTCTCTAGTTTCTAAATTCAGAGATAGGGCACCAAGTCCTAAACCTCAGGGCAGTGGTAGCAGTGCCCGGACCAATCCCCTTTGTCAGACTTGTGGCAAGCATCACAAGGGTGTTTAAAGAGCTGGCAGTAATGTTTTCTTTGAATGTGGTGAGTCAGGTCACAGAGTCCGATACTGTCCTAAGGATGGTCTACGAAGTCAGCATAACCGTCCTTTGGTTCAGTTTGATTATCTGAATCAACAGGGTGTCACATCCAGTGCCACCAATGGACAATGCCCAAATAGAATCTATGCTCTTCAGTCCCGATAAAATTAAGAAAATTCTCCTGATGTAGTCACTAGAACGGTACATTACAGTTCTTTCACTTATATATTTACGCTTTGCTAGATCCAAGATCTTCTTTGTCTTTTGTTACTCCTTATATAGCAGTTAATTTTGGAGTCAGTCCCGAAATTCTAGCAAATTCCTTCTCAGTCTCTACCCCAGTGGGTAAAACCATCATAGCCCGGCTGGTATACAAGAACTGTCTGGTTATGGTATCTCAGAAAGTCACTTCAGCAAACTTATTGAATTAGAGATGACAGATTTTAAATGTTATTCTCGGCATGGATTTCGCTTCATTCCTGCTATGCCATAGTCGACTGTAGAAATAGAATAGTCCAGTTTCAATTTTTGAATGAACCTGTCCTAGAGTAGAGGGGTAGTACTTCAGCTTTCAGAGGTCAGCTTGTTTCCTACCTTCGGGCAAGGAAAATGATGGATGTGTCTATCATCTTATTCATGTTAAGAACTCTAGTTCCGAGACTCCAAGTCTTGAATCAGTCCTAATCATGAATGAATATTCAGATGTCTTTCCCGAAGATATTCCAGGAATTCCTCTCAAAAGGGAAATAGACTTCAACATTGATCTTCTTCTAGATACTCAACCTATATCTATTATGCCATACAGAATGGTACCAGCAGAACTCATAGAATTGAAAGATCAATTGAAGAATCTCTTAGATAAGGGGTTTATCAGACCCAGTGTGTCCCCATGGGGTGCACCATTCTTATTCTTGCAAAAGAAAGATGGTTCTCTCAGAATATGCATAGATTACCGTCAGCTCAATAAAGTCACGGTCAAGAACAAGTATCCACTTCCCAGAATCAATGACTTGTTTGACCAACTTTAAAGTGTCAGTTAATTTCTCTAAGATAAACCTTAGATCAGGCTATCAGCTCAGGGTCAGAGAAGGTGACATTCCAAAAATGGCTTTTCAAACTCAGTATGGTCACTTCAAATTCTTAGTCATGTCATTTGGTCTTACCAATGCGCCAAAAACTATCATAGACTTGATGAACCGAGTGTTTAACCAGTACTTGGACATGTTCTTCATAGTCTTCATAGATGACATCCTTGTTTATTCCCAAAATAAGCATGATCCTGCAGACCATCACAGAATAGTATTACAGACCCTCAAAACCCATCAGTTATCATTATATCTATTAATTCCCCACATGTCAGCTCTATGATCATCAATCATATTTGTGCACATTAGTGAAAATCATGTATACTTACAATTCCTATTATAAGGAGTTCCAGTTCACTCAGTATTACGAATCATGTTCCATGAGTACAAAAATTTCAGACTCAGGTCATGCAACTCATGAATTATACACTCATGTCATGTTTTACATTATGCTCAGATCATATGACTCATGCTCCACTCCTAATAATCAGCCAAACTTAGACTATGTCACGTATACCCTCAATTTAGATCCCTTAGTGAATCTGTTGGGATGATGTTCTATCCCTCGAGTCTCAGTTATGGAGTCAGTTTAGTAATTAATATTCAGTAAAGGACTTAGATAGTCCTACAAAACCATGGCTTTCATCTATCAGTTACTTAACCATCAAAATTTAGTACTTCAGTACCAGTGTAAACTTCAGTTATCAGAAATCAGTATTCAGTCCCAGCTACAGTCTTAGTTACAGTTATAGTCTCAATTATCGTCTTAGTTACAATCTCAGTCCCAGTCCTAGCACAGTAATCAACTCGGTAACTCAATTCAGTTTTGGATTTACTCGACCATAGCGTACAGTTATCAGTCACTCAGTTGTCAGCCTTCCAGTACCTCAGTTTACAAGACTATTCTAGAATCGTGTTGTACTCCAGGTGTTGAATTCTTAAATAATACAGTTACCCTCAATTCATGCTCATTATCTCATGTCACTTAGTCAGTCTTATCTCATATCCATAATGATCTGCAGTTCTAGTCCAGTTATTCAAGACTAAGTACAGTTCCGTCTTGCAGACCCAGTATTTATCTATCAGTATTTAGTTAAGCAGATAAGTTAGTATGTTTAGGCATTCGTGCTCAGTGCTCAAGTGAATATTTTTAATAGTCTCAGGTAAAGAAGTACTTTAGTTAAGTATAAGTTTTCAGTACGAGTTAGATCGATCAGCCAGTAATTCAATTTAGCAATCAGGCAACAAGCTCATATGGTGTGGTTTCCTATCTTTCCACTTAGTCCTACTACCAGAAATCTCAGGAATGTAACTATTCCAAGATAGAAAGTCCCAGTAGTTGCAAGATTATCTCAGTTCATGTATTATGTCTCAGTTTTAGATCCCAAATATTCAGTCACGATTCAGTTCGTAGGTTCCCTGTACATCATTCCAGTTTTCCTCAATATCTCAATCAAGTCGGTATTCCTCTAGGGACATAATGTCCCAAGGGGGAGATGCTCTATAACCCTAGAGCTATCATACCATAAACCCTCTAATTTCTCTTCGCATAATAAATCCAATTTGAAGTTTTGGGTACCCATAGGTTGACCTTCTAGCTCCAATATCAGCCATAAGACATGTACCCAATGGCTCAGTTTAGTTCACGATACCCAGTTCACATCATATGTTACAAACTCAGCCATATTCTCATGTTTTCATTCATGTGTGTTCAGAAAGGATCTCGAGAAGAGGTCAAAAAATTTTATGTGTTTGAAAATATCTCCCATAAAGGGAGTGAAGAGGTTCGGAAAGAAGGGAAAGCTCATTCCCCGATATGTCGGTCCCTTCAAAATTCTCAGTCACTTTGGTAAAGTAGTTTATGATCTCGGGTCACCTTCAGATCTAGTATCAGTGCATCCGTTCTTTCATGTCTCCTTGCTTAAGAAATGCATAGGTGACCCAGTAGTCGTAATCCCTGTTGAGGGCATAGACATTCAGAACAACCTCTCTTTTGAAGAAATTCCAGTCAAAAATTCTTGACTACCAGATTCGCAGACTGAGGAACAAAGAGGTCCCTCTAGTCAAAGTTCTTTAGCGGAATCAGTCCGTTGAGGGAGCTACTTGGGAAGCAGAAGCAGACATGTGAATCAAGTACCCTCACCTCTTCTCCACTAATCCAGAATCAGCCCAAGATTATAGCTTTCCTTAAACTTATTCAGTTTCATGTTCAAATTTCAGTTACAAACCAGTTTCATACTCAAATTCCAATCATAAACTTGGTATCAAATACCATTGCATATTCAGTCACGTGTTCATGCATAAGATCAGTCATGTATTCGTGCATCAGATATGCATTCTTCTTGTAAGAAACTTATTTTATCAGAAATACCAGTCATGCATTCATGAATAAGTTTAGTCATGAAAACATGCATCAAATATACATGCTCAATATAATACAATCAGCTTATCAATCATGTCAATCATGTAATCATGTTTTAGTTGTTCATGTTCAGTGTGTACTTTAGTTATCATTTCTCCCCTCAGTCAGTCTCATTCGAGGATGAATGTTCCCAAGGGGGAGATATTATAATACCTCATATATTTCTAAGCTAGAAAATAAACCATTGTTCCTATGTAAGAAACCTTCTATCTTGTGATTCATATTTGAGTACATGACTTACAATGAGTATCCTAGTGAGAAGAGAGCTTATGATGTGTTAAGCGTGTTCATAAGAGTTACTTAGAGTAAGGCAACCTAAGAGCTTTTAAATCCATTGAGCTTTAGTGTTTGATTCCGCAAGAGTCATTTTGAACGAGCATAACTTGATATATATGTGGTATTTTGGAATATTTAGACCCACTAAATTATAGAGGATCGAATTATCTTTCCAATGATACCAATTTTACCAAAATCTCACACCCGAGCAAGAAGTTATGGATTAGCAAAGTGGAGTGCATCGTCGAACATATCGCCTAAGGCTATTGGAATGGTTATGCTATAAGTTGTGCGACGCACAACTAACTTATGCCATAAGTTATGCGACGCACAACCTAGCTTACGCTATAAGTTGTGCGCCGCATATCTTATGGCCCAAGTGATGTAAACACCCCATTTTTGAGTTATTTTAAGGGTAGAATAGGTATTTCCCACCCCTGTATAAGCCTATAATACGGGATTTAGCCCCAATTCAACCAAAATATTGTCACTTCTCTCAAAATTCTCTCAAGAACAAGTTAGGGTTCTCAATTGGGGATTCAAATTCAAGAAAATTCCACCGTAAATCTTCGTGGAATCAAGAACTAAGGTATGCATAGTATTGATTTAGGGATTCCTTTCATCCATAAAGCTCAATAACTCTATTTCAAATTATAAATCATGACGTTTATGTTGTGGTTTGTTTGTAACTATGTTTATCTTGTTGTATGATTTCCAAGTTGGGGTCTTTATGTGTTTTCATAAAACTACGTAAGCATGCAAGTTGAAATCCATGAATTGAGTTGTTTATTTGTAATTTGATGATTACACCCATGCCCTAAGTTGGGCATGTTAGGTGTTTGATAAAATGCCTAAGAGGATAGAAACTATGTATTATAGCTCAATTGTGATCCATATAATAAGTGCATATTTTACCCTTATGATTCAAATGACTCCCATGTTATTGATATGCAATGTAGATGTTTATTGGAATGCTCATGATGTTAGAGTATGAAATTATGACATTAAGTATATGCATTCCTACCATGTACAAGATTATGATAACCATGTACTTCATGAAATCCCCAACTTATTGTATTATGGATTATTGATGTTAGTCGTGTATTCAAGAATGTCATGCCTTATCAGTTTCCTTCAATCGAGTCCTGGGGGTACTTATACCTAACAATTTAGTTGTATGCCTAGAGCCAGTGTCATGTTTTCATGATATCCTCATTCATGCCATGTTCAGTAGAATTCAGGTAGTTATGTGACTCAGGAAAACTCAGTAAACTCAGTAATCCCAGTAATCTCAAAAAGCTCAGTAATTCAGTAATATCAGTAGTATTTCGTCAGTCAACGAAACTAAATGAACTCAGTTCAATTCAGTTAATCATGTTCAGTGTCTATTCAGATGGGAGTAGGATTTAGCACCGAGTGAACCCAATGATGAGGACATACACTGACAGTTGAGGGTGTGATCCTTAGAAGTAATCCTTGTATTCCAGAACTATGTAGCCAGCATAGGTTGAGACAGCAACACTGACAGATGAGGGTTGATGAGGTAGATAAACACTTTTAGATGAGGGTCCCACCGTTCTCTTTTGGAGACACTGCCAGATGAGGGTCACCCACAGCTTGTCTTTACCAGTGGCGCGGTATTGACACATTTCCAATTGAGGTTAGATATTGGACCCCAACTCAGCTATAATGCATTATTTGGGGCATGTCGGTTAGATGACTACTTCCCACAGTCTCAGTATCAGTAAAAGAACTCAGATAGTTTTTTAAATTTCAGGATTGTCAGATACAGTTAACTCAGCACAGTATGAAACTCAGCTATTTCCATCAGAACCTAGACTGTCAGATACAGTCGCTCAGTATCAGTTATATTAGTTATTAGTAACTCATGTCATCAGCAATCAGACTCGGTAGTCAGTACCATCACGAATTCAGTTACAGTCACTTATTCATGCATGTATTCTCGCGTTCATTTTATATGGTCAGTTAGCATTGTTCATGCATTTAAACCCTTTCCATTCATCCTACCTCATATGTATGCCTATACATTCAATCGTACTGACGCATTTGCGCTATAGTGTTTTATTCTACACCATAGGTTCAAAAACACGGGCTCCAGAGCATCAGTAGTATTCCAGTTTTAGCTGTTAGAGTTAGCAGTTAGTCCTCTTCCTTCGAGGACATGATCATTACTTTAATTCTTTATTACTTAGTTTATTTCAGTAGTTGGAGTTAGTTTGGGACATGTCCCATCAACTCCTTATTCAGACAGTTCAGTTTTAGAGGTTTTTTGTACTACAGTATGCTCAGACAGTTTTGTTTCAGTATATTTTGGTATTGATATATCGTACCTTCAGATGTTATTTTTATCAGTTTTGAACCTTATGGCCTTTCAGCCTTTATTTCTGCATTTATAAAATATATTATGCAGTGTTCAAGTACAGATATCAGTCATGGGTTATCTTATGGTCCTTCAGGTTCATGAGCACTGTGTAGCGCTCAGGGTACCAGATTCGGGGCATTACAACTCCCATGGCCCTCTGGCCCCTTGGTTAAAGCCTTAGATTATTATACGACTTTCGGCCAATGCGTCGGTAGCGATGCCAAGTTCTTTCATTGTACGAATAGGCTAGATGTTAACTCTGGATCCCTCATCAATCAAGATTATATTTATCTTCTTCCCTAGAACTTAACCTACCATGTACAAGGGATAATTGTGTAGGGTTCCTCCAAGTAGAAGATCGTTATTTGTAAATGTAATTTTTCTATCATATACATGTGCCTCCTGGCTAAGAGTTTCAGCAAGCTTTTCAAAAGATGAAGGAACTTTCATGGGTATATTTTCACCTTTTTCCCCCTCTTTGGCAGTATTAAAACAAGATGTCTCAAGGTTGACTTGAGCAATCTTTGTGAAAAACCAACTTGGTAAGAATTCTTCAAATATTACTGGACATCGTAGTTTTTGGTGGTGAAGCTCCATTACCCTCATTTTTTTTGGAAGTTCAACCAACTCTATTTCTTTGGTTTCATTACCATCCTTCTTCTAGTTGGCTGCTCAGATGACTCCTTTCGTAGACTCATTTTCCTGCGTCTGTGCCTGGTCACCAGAGTCTAACTTTCGTCATTGCCTTCGTCAACTGAAGACCTGTCAGGCTCTAATCGTTTCTCATTATGTTCTTCAGCACTTATTTGGACTGGATTGAGTGAGCCAAAAGTGATAGAGATTTGATGAGAACTGGTCGTCTCATCGTCGAAGAAGATCTTCTTCTCATTTGCCAGTTGCATGACTTTGTCTTTAAAGACAAAGCACTTTTCCAGAGGGTGACTCATAAGCCTATGATATGTGCAATAATTAGGGTCATGATCCTTCCATCTTCGTTGGACCACTTCATATCTGGGAGTTCAATGACCTTATGCTCAAGGAGTTCATCGACAATCTCAGCAACATTAGAATCAAGGAAGGGATATTCCTTTTCTTGCATCTTCTTTAAAATTTTCTGATTCGAACGTGCTCCAGAAGTCGTATTCACACTTTGCTTCTTGCTCACCTTCGTTGTGACCTTCAAAGGATACACGTCAATATTCATAGATTCCTTGTTGTCATTTTTAGGGACAAACTTGCTCCATCTTCTGGGTTCCTGCTTATCCTTTCCCGTTTGAGGGTTATAGATAGGTGCTACTCTTTTTCCAGTAGAAGACATGCCTAACTCCATATCGTGAGCACAGGTAGCTAACTCTTCAAAGAGATTAGGCTTAATTTCTGGAAAGATGTAGAGAAGCTCCCAGTGTATTCCTTAGATGCATATCTCTATTACAGAAGCTTCGTGAGCCCATCTTTGCAGTTTAGGCTAGCATTTCTCCATTGGTTGATGAAGTCAATGACTGGTTCGTCCTTTCTTTGTCGAGTATTTCTGAGCTCTACCATGCTCACTGTACGCCTTGTGCTATAAAAACGATTTAGGAACTCGTGCTCCAATTGCTCCCAACAATCGATAAAATTAGGCTCAAGGTCCATATACCAATCAAAGGTGTTTCCCTTTAGGGAACGAACAAACTGTTTGACAAAATAGTCACCGTAAGTTCCAGCATTATTACATGTTTCAACAAAGTGTGCGACATGTTGTTTGGGTTCCATTTGCCCTTAAATTGTTGAAATTTAGGCGACTGATAGCCGGCAGGCATTTTGAGGACATCTATCCTTACAGTGTAGGTCTTGGCATACGCAAGGGAAGATTTGGTGACAACATCATACTTGTCTTTGAGGGTCCCTTCAATGAATTCCTTCAATTGCTCAATCGGGATGATTTCCTCAGAAGAAACTTCCACCTCTTTAGTCGATGGTGTTTTTTTCACAGGATGTTCTGTCTCATCAACCTCTGGGGATTTTCCAGGTGCATGGCTAGACTCTCCGTCTATCAGACCTTCACCCTATCCACTATCTTATCAATTCGAACCTCTTGATTCTGAACAGATTTGGTCAGGCCCTTAATTGCCTTTGTCAGATTCGCAAGCTGCTCCTCTATAGACGAGGCATCAGTCATCATTGCTTGCATGATCACTAGAGGTATTGGAGAGTAACACGGATTATCGCATAAGTTGATTATCGAAGTGCTCAGCTTATGCGGTGTAAGTGGAGATGACACATTTGTTGAACAACCATCACTCTTTGCGCCTGAGTATTTGAAACCAGAGTGCTCAAGTAGAGCTAGAGTCCTCTTAAGCGATTCTGCCACATTGCTTCCTCCTTCCGAAGCAATTGCATTGGACTTCGTTCCTTTTGGGGTTGAAGATCCAAAAACTGGAGTTGTCGCGGACAACACTGGATGTGTTTGTTGTCCTAGCAAGCTTGCCTTGCTCCTTGTGACAACCCCCAAGCTTCCGAAAGTAACACCAAGGATGCTTACTACTTCAGCAGAGAATTTTGAATCAGCAGCCTTGGAAGCAGTTGATTGAGAGTTGATCTTCTTGAAAGTCATTTCGTTGTTCTTAAACTTTGAAGTGTGAAAAGTTGAGATGGATTGTCCCACTGGGCATGCCAGAATTTGTTGGACAATAAAATTCTCGAGGCCAAAAAATAAATAATCGAGACAAGAAAAATACTACAACAAACAATTTATTGATTTCAAAATGAGTGTTACAATCTCTATGATTTCTCTGATTCGCCTTTTCAAATATAAATTCAAGGGCTTAAAGCTTGATCTTGAATTTGAACTTGATTTGTTGATTTGATGGACTTACTCTTGACTTGTGCTTGAATTCAAGGGTTTTTGAGCTTGTTCTTGAATATTGCGGTCTTGATCTTGAATCTTGATGAACTTGATTTGAATGCTTGAGCTTTGTAAAGAAATTGCGGCGTTTGATCCACGAGCTTTCTCTTGCTTCTTGTTAGAGTTCTGGGTCCTTTTTTTTAAAATCATGAGACCCCTATTTAAAGTTGTGGAAAGGGAAGAGTCATGATGAAGATGGACTTCCTTTGACCAATTAAATTCAAGTGACATGGCACCTTTTATGGGTTTTGATTTCATTAGACCTGCTGCATCATTTTGACATGTGGCATGATCCTATTGGCTCCTTCACTTGACTTGACATGCCACGTCATTTGACACGTGATGCTTATTTGGGCCTCTAGAATATGACAATATCTTGGGCTTAACAAAGTGGGCTCCTTATTTGTAGCCCAAATCAATTGGCTAGCCCAATAAAAATTGAACTTTAATTAAATCCATATATATTTGAACTTAAATAATTAATCCAATTATATTAATCCACAATATTTATTTGAGACTAATCTATTTTGAATTTAACATAATCTGAATTTTATACGGATTTCAATTTAATAAAAGTTTGTTGCCCACAGTTGTATTTTTACTATTTATTATTCGATGGATAAAAAGATTCCCACAAACTTAAAGTGTTTTTTTGCAAATGTTATATTTTATATTATTTTAAAATTATTCAACGGGGTAGTAAGACCCCCGCAAATTTGAAGTGTCTTTTAGCAAACTGAAACAACTTTAATGGTTACATTATGTATTTTCTCTTATTATTTACTATGACACAATAATTGCTATATTGTATTTAACCGTATAAAAGTAACTTTCTTAATAGTAGCATAAACAATCTCCACATCTGCGAAATTAATGTGTGAACTAAGAAACTTCTTAACTTCAATTGCATAACTTTGTACTTTGGGTGCCTAATTTGAACGGCTTTTGAGAGGTGGCTGAAGTTTATGAAGGAAGATTCCTTCCAGATTCTTATTACAAATGTGCAGGAGCAGATGACTATTATCTCGAGAGGTTTCAATAGCAATGTCTCCGTCACTCTTTCTTGTACTATCAAGAAATAGTGAGGTGCAAGTTGAAACAGTATCAACAGACAGAGGACCACCTTTTTTGGCATATATATGGGAATTAGGTGGTGGCCTTTGGAAGTAATGCAACTGGACTTTCAAAAATGGGGAAGACTGAAGCCATTAGCCTGTGCTAATCACTTCCAAGTCTGACCACTGAAAAAGCATAGCTGATTCAATTCAATAATCAAAAATTAAGAACAATAAAAGTCTAACAATGCCAAACGTTGCCTCTCTTCGCCCAATCCTCCTCCAACATTTATGGGTTGTCTCTATGCTGATCCACCTCTTTAATGCATTACATCATCTTGTCTTGTACTACCAAATATCAAGTAATGTGTCTATAGATCCTCCTCCCTAAACAATCAGCATCTCCTCCCCTCCAAGTAGAAGATAAAAATGGATGTTAACTAAGTTCTAACCTCCTAAAAAGATGCATGATAAGTAGTAAGTTCCTTCTCCTTGCACAAGCTGTATTTCCTAGTGCATTTCTGCCCAAAAAACTTTTACACTCATCTCTATCTATCTTGCCTTCTCATATACCTTGAACATCCTCTTCAAGCACCTACAAACCTGTCTCTGACTATATAGAGACCACTAGATAATCTTTTTTTTCCGAAAAACTAGCAACAGTCCTATAAAAATCATGATGCTGTATTGGTTGGCAATAAAGGATAAACCTCGAGTCCAACTAAACCCCAATAGCTAGCTCATGAAATGGAGATGACAAGGCTATACAAGGAAACAACCACCCAAATACTCAACCAGTATGGAACAAAATAACACCCCGCACGCCCAAGTCCAGACAATCCGAGTATACAATAACATCATATAAAGAACATTAGAGAACACAATAACATAAATAGATTTGGTTCTACTACCATGTGTAAATGAAATGGATCTCGAGGCTAATTCAACTTCAACAGCTAAGTAATAGCTCCAACAGATAGGAATCCGTCAACCATACTGTGATGTTAAATAACAGTAAAGCTACTTTAAGCCACCAATTACGTGTCTCAAATGCATTAGCAATACATTAAATCCGCACAGTTGAGAACAAGTAAAGTCACCTGAAACAGAATGAAATTTTTACTGCAGTCTGCAAGGAACAACCATTAATGAGAATCCAACATAGAGAAAATGGTGAAGGTTCATAATATTAATTAGGCTCGTTAAATTTCTCCACTTCCACAGAATTCATTTCACCTTCCACTCTCATCCTGACGCAAAACCATTTGCTTCAAAATCAAGAATTCACAGATTAGTTATGATTTGTGAATCATATGAAGCAGATCTACAAGCAAAATACATCAAACCTTTCCCGGATGTTAGATTAAATGGGAAAATCTGATAAAGGAAAACTTGTAAATAAATTATGGTAGCATCAACGACTCAAGAAGTACCTAAACATAAAGACAAAGGTGAAAGAGAGGTAGAAAAGGTACAAATAGTAGCAGAAACTCAAAACAACTATAAGGGTATCCGAGATCTTAAATCAGCTAGTAATAAGATACAAGAATTAAATCTGCAGTGTAAACAAAGAAATTTAGATATATCCTAAACAACCTTAGGTATGAAATGAAACTGATCTATACCAAGAACAGTAACAGATCATCCACAGACATACTCAAGATCCATTCCAAAAAGCATAAGTCAACTTGAAGAAAAACCCCAAATCTAATGCTTGAGTCCATAAGATTTATTGGATACCCTTTTTAGTCTACAGTTAGACTGGTGAATCACCCTTCTTTCCATCAGCTGATCCATTAGATTCTCTCTCAGTCAACAATCTCCCTGTTTCCTCATCTGCTTGCTGAACTTTCTTCTGTGCTTCCTTTGCCTTCAATGCCTGTAACTTCTGATGATTATAGTATGCAACGCCCAAGAAAGCCAATCCATACCCAATGAGATTCACTGGAGTCACAGTGTCTTTAATCACTGACCAGGAAAATGCAATAAGCAGCCAATCTTTGACAACCCCAGCAACATTCATAGTCAAAGCTGAAGTCTTTCCCACCAATAGGAACACGGCCAAGTTCAACGCGAACGCACGCAAAGAATTAGTTCCAAAAATAGCAAAATCAAACTGAAAACTGGAGTTCTCTCTCAAAATTGGAAGCTCCACAAAAATCCATGGAATTGACAAGAAAACCAAACAGCTTGGAGAAACACAGTAGACAGAAGTAATTGGATTTAAACTAATACCCTTTGAAGTCAGCAAGATCTGGATCATAACAAGCCTAGTAGCCTCAAATAAAACAGCAAGCAATTGAAGTAAAACACTCTCCTGCGCTGCTTTTCTTGGTATTTAGTGGACCCAACCTCTCAAAAAAAGAAGTTTTTGTAGTTGGTTCTCCCAATCGATCAAAGACAGAAGGCCTTTTGTTGGATACAGTAGACTCCTCTTCTACAGTGATGTAGTTACTAACCGCCCTTCTTATGGAGATGCAAATTAGAGATGGTCGCATGTACCCTAGCCTTCACGTGTCCGCCTGGTTGTACCTTCTAATGGAAGTTTGCCCAACCTTGATGGCTCATTAGGATTATATCCAGCCTTTACAAATAGCTTGTATGCATTTGGATCGAAGCTCTCTTTTGTACACTTTGTAGGGAGTGTTATCTCTTATAGCGAATTTTGAGCCACAAATTCTCCCAGTATCCTTTAGGATGGGTTTATTGCGTCAAGCCGCTTGATAGGTAGAGTTAGTCCTCCCATCAGATTATCTTGGTCATCGGATGAGTGAATTTTTTCTTTTTTTACCTTTGGTACGTGATCCAGAGTAACGGTGAGATTGACGAGGATGTCTCGCACCGTATTGGGGCGGGATGGATGAAGTGGAAGCTCGCGTCGGGGGTGTTGTGTGATAAGAAGGTGCCGCCCAAGCTGAAAGGCAAATTCTACAGGGTGGTAGTCCGTCCGGCCATGTTGTATGGAGCGGAGTGTTGGCCAGTTAAGAACTCCCACATCCAAAAAATGAATGTGGCAGAAATGCGAATGTTGCGCTGGATGTGTGGACTGACTAGAGGGGATAGAGTTCGGAATGAGACTATCCGGGAGAAGGTTGGTGTGACTCCAGTGGAGTGCAAGATACGGGAAGCCCGATTGAGATGGTTCGGACACGTGAAGAGGAGGGGCATGGATGCCCCGGTTCGTAGGTGTGAGAGGCTAGCGTTGGATGGTTTTAGGCGGGGTAGGGGTAGGCCAAAGAAGTACTGGGGTGAGGTGATTAGGCGGGACATGGAGCAGTTACAGCTCACCGAGGACATGACCCTAGATAGGAAGGTCTGGAGGACGCGAATTAGGGCAGAAGACTAGGGCCGGTTTGGGTCGCTAGTGTAGGGAATTACTTGGTGAGGGTTTTATTCTTGTTATGATTCCGTGTTCCATGTTTTATTACGAATCTGTGTGCTTTCCTCTGTTTTCTAATACTTATGGGTGCCGTATTTATGTTATGTAATCTAGTTTTGTGCTGTACTATGAGTTTGTGTGGTATCTCGTAACTTGAGCCGGGGGTCTATTGGAAACAGCCTTTCTACTTCTTTAGAGGTAGAGGTATGGACTGCATACATCTTACCCCCCACCCCCCCAGACCCTACTAGGTGGGAATACACTGGGTTTGTTGTTGTGGTACGTAGTGGAGAACAAGAGTTACGTTCCTTTACAAAGATGTGATGCTTTCTTTATTCAAAGTGGAGAGAGGCTTCTTGGTGGCGGCTTTTTTGACAGTCACTGCTACCTTCTTAGATTCAAGATCAGCACACTTGATTTTGGTGACATCATCAACCCTTTTCTCATTCACAACATAATTCTTCAAATAGAATTTCACATTGGAAAAGTGTGACTCAGCTTTAGTGAATGGCTTATCATCGACAACTATCTTTCTTTTCATTCCGCCTTCAAGGTACTTCAAGCATTGATAGTAAGAGGATGAGATAATTTTGTTCTTGTGTACGCAAAGCCTACCAAGAAATACATTGTATGAAGTATTGGCATCAATCACATGCATCAAGGTATTCGATAAAAAATCATCCATATGAATCCCTAACTTGACAGATCTCATGGCCTCTAACCCCCTTGGTTGAAGCCTTGACTCATCAAATGGCTTTTGGCCAGTTCGTCAGTAGCAATACCAAGTTTTTTCATTGTGCGGATAGGCATGATATTGATTTTAGATCTCTCATCTATTAAGATTCTATTTATCTTCTTTCCTAGAACTTGACCCACCATGTACAAGGAATGATTGTGTAGGGTTTCTCTAAGCAGAATATCATTATTTGTAAATATGGTTTCTGTGTCATACACATATGTCTCTTGGCCAAGAGGTTCAACAAGCTTTTCAGAATATGAAGGTACTTTTATGGGTAGATTTTTACCCGTTTTCCCCTCTTTGGCAAAATTAAAACAAGATGCCTCAAGGTTGACTTGAGAAGTCTTTGCACAGAACCAATTTGGTAAGAATTCTTCCAAAGTAACTGGACGTCGTGGTTTTTGGTGGTGAAGCTCCATTACCCTCGTCTTCTTCGAAAGCTCAACCAGCATTTGTTTCCTTGATTTCTTTACTATCATCCTTCTTATTGGCTGCTCGGACAAATATTTTCGTAGACTCGTCTTCTTGCGTCTGGGCCTAGTCACCAGAGTCCAACCTTTATCATCACCTTCATAAATAGAAGACTTGTCATGCTCTAATAGTTCCTCTATATGCTCTTCGATGCATATTTGGACCGCATCGAGCAAGCCAAAAGTGATAGAGATTTGATGAGAACTGGCCATCTAATCATCGAATAAGATCTTCTTCTCATTTGCCAATTGCTTGACTTTGTCCTTGAAGAAAAAACATTTCTCCAGAGGGTGACCTACAAGCCTATGATATTTGCAATAATTTGGGTTATTGGTCTTTCCAGCTTCGTCGGGCCACTTCATCTTTGGTAGTTCACTAAGCTTTATGCTTAAGAAGTTCATTGAAAATCTTGGATACATCTGAATCAAAGAAGGAGTATTATTTTTCTTGAATTTTCTTCAAAGTTAACTTCTGATTCAGACGTGCTCGAGAAGTCGTCTTCACGTTTTTCTTCTTGCTCACCTTTTTGGTGAACTTCACGGGAGATACGTCGACATTAATGGATTCTTTATTGTCATTTTTAGGGACAAACCCGCTCCATCTTTTAGGTTTCTGCTTATCCTTTCCCCTTCGAAGGTCATGGATAAGCAATACTCTCTTTCCAGCAGAAGACATGCTCAACTATATATCATGAGCATGTGTAATTAACTTTTCAAAGGATTTTGACTTAATGCCTTGTGAGATATAGAGAATCTCCTAATGCGTTCCTTGGGTGCACATCTCTATTGCAAAAGTATCATTGAGTCTATCTTTTGAGTTTACGCTCGTATTTCTCCATCAATTGATAAATTCAATGACTTGCTAGTCCTTTCTTTAACGAGTATCTGTGAGCTCTACCATGCTCAGCATACGCCTTGTGCTATAGAAGCGATTCAAGAACTCATGCTCTAGTTGCTCCTAGCTATCGATGGAATTAGGCTCAAGGTCTGTATACCAATTGAATGTGTTTTCCATAAGGGAACGTACAAATTATTTGAAAAGATAATCACCGTAATTTTTATTATTATTACATGTCTCAACAATGTGTACAACATGTTGCTTCAGATTTTCTTTGCCCTTAAATTGTTGAAATTTGGGGAGTTGATAGCCGACAGACAATTTTAAGCTATCAATCCTCACAGTGTAGGGCTTGACGCATGCCAAGAAAGACTTGGTGCCGATATCATACTTGTATTTTAGGGTTCTTTCAACGAACTCCTTTAGTTGATCAATCGAGATCATTCCCTCAGAAGAAACTTATACCTCCTTAGCTGGTTGTGTTTGCTTTACAAGATGTCCTGTCTCTGGAGCTTTTCCAGGTGCATGGCTAGACTCTCCATCTATTAGTACATCTATTCTATCCACCAACTTATCAATCTAAGCATCTTGATTCTGCACATATTTGGCCAGACCCTCAATTGCTTTTGTCAGGTTTGCAAGCTGCTCCTCCAAAAATGAGGCATCAATTACCATTTCTTGCATGATTACTGGAAACGTTGGAGAGTAACATGGATTATCGCATAAGTTGATCTTCGAAGTGCTCAACTTATGCGGTGTAAGTGGAGATGATGTGTTAGTTGAACGACTATCATTCTTTGTACCCGAGTAATTCGAACCAGAGTGCTCAAGTCGAGCAAAAGTTTTCTTAAGTGTTTCTTCCACATTGATTCCTTCTTCTGAAGCACTTGCATGAGATCTTCCTCCTTTTGGGGTTGAAGATCCAAAAATTAGAGTTGGCGCGAACGACACGTGATGTGTTTGTTGTCCTAGCATGTTGGCCTTGCTCCTTTTGACAACTCCAAAGCTCCCAAAAGTAAAACCAAGGATGTTTTCTACTTCAGTAGTGAATTTGGAATCAGCATCCTTAGAAGCAGTTGATTGAGAATTGTCCTTCTTAAAAGTAATTTCAGTGTTCTTAATCTTTGAAGTTAGAAAAGATGAGATGAGAGGTAGAGACCGTCCAACTGGGCATGCCAATTTCTTTGCAAGAAATTTTACAGTGACAGAATAAATTGCAATCACAAGTAAAATATGAAGAAACAAGATTTTTTATTGATAAATGATACGGGTACAAAATTGTTCCTCCCTTGATTCCTATCTCTTGATTTCTCCATAATTCGAAGGTCGTTAGTAGAGTATTTCTCAAACGTAAAATGATCTCTTTTTTATGAATATCTCATAATTTTGTAGAATATTGGAGATGCCTCTTTAAGAGAACATTTGCCCCTTTATATAGGCGTAATTTTGGGTTTAGAATAGAGTAGCCACCAAGTTAGATTTAGGGTGAAGTAACGTCAAAGAACTCTACCATAAATTGGATTCTTCTTATAGAATCCACAAAATTTTGATGTCTACAAATATCCCCTACTTCAAGGCTTGTCGGAGTGTAGAGTTGATGAAACCCAAAGACGGGTCTTGAAGTATTCGTAGAACTTTCGTCTTTATGGTCTTGCGGCTACAAATTTACAGATCTGATTTGTGAGAAAAAATGAAGGGTAGATGTGATCCCACTGGGCGTTTTAGAATTTGTTGGACAGTAAAATTTTTGAGATCGAAAAAGTAAATAATCGGGACAAGAAAATTATTGCAACAACCATTTTATTAATTTCAATGTGTGGATGTTACAATCTCTATGAATCCTTGATTTGTTTTTTAAAATACAAATTCAAGGGCTTTGAGCTTGATCTTGAATTTAAACTTGATTTGGAATTTGATGGATTTGATCTTGACTTATACTTGAATTCAAGGGCTTTAGGGCTTGATCTTGAATCTTGCGGTCTTGATCTTGAATTTTGATGAACTATTTTTGAATGCTTGAGCATTGTAGAGAAATTGCAACGTTTGATCCATGAAGCTTTCTCTTGCTTCTTGTTAGAGTTGTTGGTCCTTTTTCTGAATTATGAGACCCTTATTTATAATTGTAGAAGTAAAGAGTCATGGTGAATATTAACTTCTTTTGATCAATCAGATTCAAGTGTCATGGCGCCTTCTAAGGACTTTTGATTTCACCAGGCCTGCTGCATCATTTTGACATGTGGCATGATCCTATGAGCTTCTTCACTTGACTTGGCATGTCATATCATTCGACACGTGACGCTCATTTGGGCCTCTAGAATATGACAATATTTTGGCTTTAGCTCTTCATTTGTAGCCAAAATCAATGGGCTACCCCAATAAAAATTGAACTTTAATTAAATCCATACATGTTTGGACTTTAATAATTAATTCAATTATATTAATCCGTAATATTTATTTGAGATTAATATATTTTGAGAGACATAATTATTTGTTTTTCATTATTTTAGTATGTTGCAAGTCCGGATGTAGCTATAGCTTTCAGTGTGAATTAGAATGTAACAATTTATCGTTTAGTAAGTCAAAAATGACTTACTTTTACGAGGCAATCGCTAACAATTTCCTCAAATCGTGGAAGTGTGAATTAGAATGTAACAATTTATCGTTTAGTAAGTCAAAAATGACTTACTTTTACGAGGCAATCGCTAACAATTTCCTCAAATCGTGGAAGACTGGCATATGACCTTAATTGCCTCAATTTCCTCAAATCGTGGAAGACTGGCATATGACCTTATTTGCTGAGAGCATTCGTCGAATTCAAGCTTGATGAGTACGTTATTATTAGGCATAATTATAATCTTTTTTACTCTTTTAGTTCGTTTCAAGTTTGTACATAGCTATAGTGTGAATTAGAATGTAACAATTTACTCTTTTGCTGAGTTAAAAATGTCCTATTTTATGGGATCTCCTTGTGGTTATGAATTTGACTTTTTTCTTGAAAAGTCAAGAAAAAGTGATGGCGTGTATTACAATAGGAGAAAAGAGAAATTAACTTGTGATGCCGTGTATTACAATGATAGGAGAAAAGAGAAATTAACTTGGTTGCTCAAAGAAGTAATGATAGTTTCTAATTTGTGGAGGAATATAGAAGAGTATGAGTAGGAAAAATAAAATTACAGAAAAACAGATTAAAAATATAAGCAGAGGTAAACAAACTGAAAATAGGTACTCCCTCGGTTTAAAAGAAAATGATTTACTTTGACTTGACACAAAGTTTAAAAAAAATAAAAAAAAATTTTAAATCTTGGGACCTTAAATTAAAGTTGTATCAAATGTACCAAAACGCCATTTAATCTTGTAATCCTAAACATACCATGTAAAAAGTTAAAATTAAAATATTGCTAAAAAAAAAAAAAGGAGTCATTCTTTTTAAAACAAACTAAAAAGAAAAGTAGATCACTTTTTTTTAAACGAAGAGAGTAATAAAATGGTAGATAAACAAGAAAAAGGAAGAAGGGGGAAAGGGATTTTTTTTTTTTTTTTTAAGGAAATAAGGGATTTTTTTAAGATAAAAGTTATGAAAATATGATGAACTGAAAACACTTTTTTTAAAAAAAAATTCTTTGTCGAATTCTTAATATTTTGAGACTAAAGTTCTTAGAAACATTTACTATAAAACTCTTTAAGAAAAAATTAGAAAAGGAGGATCAAATAACGAATTCGACATATTTGATCCTCCTTTTCTAATTTTATTCAGATGAAGTATGTTAATAAATAAGTAATAGATTGCTGTTCTAAAAATAACTCCAGTAAATGAGAAAGCAAAGCAAATTCAATAGTCAATCCTTAAATCGGATGCAAAAAAATAACTCCAGTAAATGAGAAAGCAAAGCAAATTCAATAGTCAATCCCTAAAATCGGATGCAAGAGAGAGCACACTTGCAGAATTATGCAACTTCAGTTCGGTATTTAAACTTCTCGGTGTGGAACAGAAGTACTCAAGAATTGAATGGTAGCATTAGTTACAACTGGTTTCAGGGGGGAAAAAAAAAGGAGTGGGGGTGGGGTGTATGATATTCACACTAGATGTACATCTACAAATACAAACCTATAATTAGCACATGGAACAAAGATGGTTAAAGTGAGGTAAAGGAAATCGGGCTATATTCTAGCAGGGCAGTGACTTAGACAGGAAGCATACAACACTGAAGTAACCAACATGACAAACATACAGAGCTCAATAGAGGCGGCATTCCGAAAAAAATAAGGAAGCCTTTTGAGTAAACTACGCCTAGTGCTGTACGGATTCTAGTCTAGATCTAGACTGCCGTGTAAACAAACAGACGGGATTTTCTTTTTTTGGCAGACAACTTGTCCAGCATCTCCAGGAATCAGTTCCCAACTTGAGGTGCAGTTTTCCCCAGGCAAGAAATGGTAGATGTTGCACATCGTGGGTGGACAATGCTGGAGTTGTACAAGAAAAGCATATTCCAATCATGCACATAAAAAAATTACTTCCTGTGCTGTATCATAAGCAATACTGATGGATATTCAGATAGGAACTTTGGCAGCTCCATAAGTGAAGGATCCAACTCCGGAAGTGCCATATATATGTCCTCTGTTAAGAACGGAATACTGCAAGCAGCAAGAAATAATTTTTTAAAAAAATATGTAACAGTAAGCAGCAAGAATAATTAACAAAAGCAACCAGGAAATCATGAAATGAATTCTCGATACACCAAGCAACTGATATGAAGCTTGCACCTTATAGACTTACTAAATAAGCAAAATGCTTGATCAATGTCAATAGAACGGAATTTGCAAAAGAGATGTGACCTACAATCTGGTTATTATGCTATGCTTGAACGATTAATGTGCAACCAGGACAAGCTGCTACACAGAAAAATAATCATTTCTAATGATTAAAATATTGCTATATCTCATGGATACCATCAGCAATGAAGCGTACAACAATCTACTATTTATCTTTGACAGAATAATTAACTAGATATTTTAGGATGGGCAAATCTCAAACAGAAGAATGCTGGAAGAGAAATACAGCAAGCTTTTACCTCAGATCATCATCCAACAAAAATGAGTTAGATGTTAGATTCTGAGAATCCTTGTTTAAAATCTCCCTCATCTGTGCGACAACCTACAGATTATACACTAGTCATACGCCTATGAACAAAAACATAACCAAAAAAAGACTTAGGACAAATGAATTGAAACACCTACCTCATTCGACACACTTTGAGTACCATACTTGTCATCCCAGTACATGGTACTAATTCGATAAATTTGTCTGGTAGTCAATGCCTATCCAAGATTATGTATTTAAGGATATTATATATGCAAAGAAAATTGACATCATAATGGCATTTTGCGGTATTATTTCTTACCGGGCAAAGGTCCTGTCGTATCTCCTCCAATGATTTCTTCCTCTTTTGATGTATTACCTAGATAGTCACAGCAAATAGAACTTATAGCTCAGAGTAGAACTTTCAGATATCAAAGAGCTATTAGGAAGGATAAGGCTTCTACCAGAAATCCAACAGCTTGTCTGATATAATTTAGCTCATGCCACGATGTACCTGCAAACTACATTCAGCACCCATACAGTTCTTTCTCAGTACAACATCTACATTGGAGAATGAACAGGAGAGAAAAGTATCTTCATAATACCTCTTCTTTTGAATTGACTATCCATTTTTCTAGTTCTGCCAAACCGGACTTCACATATTCTCCATTTGAAAATGTGCAACACTCTCGTCGGAGTAAAAGACTTACATATTTTTAAGACCAAAGACAATCATAAGCTTTCTTTTCACAAAAGAAAAAGAACCAAGAATTAAGAAAAAAAATATATGTAAGATCATGATACCTGTTAAAAAGCGATATATTGATGAAGGAGAAAACCTGGGTAGTCAGCTTGCGGATGAAAAACGAAGGCACCTGAGAATTCATCAATACATTCATAGATGGTTAAATCGACAAGAGAAGAAAATTAGAAGTTCTGAAGTAACAAGTAAGAAATTAGAAAAAGCAAACATCCTCATATCACCACAATAATCTTTTGCAGTGCACTACCAATTATGTAGGTGCAAGTGACACAAAAACATATACAAGCTTGGCTCAAGGTCATTAGTCTAGTGGTAAGAGTGCACCTTGTCATGTGTGGGTTAGGCGTCACATATGTTCAATACGCAGCCAAAAGTCCGGTATTTAAGTGGAGTATGATAGAGGCGGTACCACTATCCATCGAATTTTGAATCGTGCACAGGTTCTGGGAGATTTCTCGGTTATCGGGAAAAAACATAAAATGAACCCCATAAGGTATCTAAGAGTTGCATGGTCAGTATGCACAATCATTTTTGTGCCACGCACATAAGACCGGAATTTCTCAAATGCAAACGCAACCGCAAGCAACTCTTGTTCGGTCACGTGTATTTCTTCTGAGTAGGGTTAAGCGCTTCGCTAGCATAAAAGATGGGATCAGTGTTATTAATGGCGAGCATCATGTTGCCAATGGCGAATGGCGAGGTGAGGCAACGTCACCATCTGCCTTCGTGGCGATGCCACCTTCGAAAGGCGACACTAAGGCGAGAATGGAAACGAGGCATTAAAGGCAACGCCTTTAGTTTATTTTTTTTAAAAAATTAGGGCTTTTATTTCCATATTTGCTTCGACTGCTGCCATTGTGAGACGAGAGTAGCGATTGCGAGTGTGATTCGCGACTGCACACGTGATTCCGGCGGGTAGCAACTCGCGACATAATTGTTTGATCATTAATAGTAATAAACAAAAGGGCATTGGATAGAATTATGGTTCACAAGGACCAACAGAAGATTCGGGGATATGTAATTTTTGTCGACCGTTGAGTCTTGATTGATCCAGTCCTAAACTTTTAGCATCTACTATCTATTTTTAGTTTTTTATTTGAAATATTTGTTAATATATTATTGCTAGTGAGATTTTTATTATTTATATATGCAATTAAATATTTTAATTTTTTGGTATCAATTGTCGCCGCACTTTCAAAAGGCGATCGCCTTGCCGGTATCCTTGCCACGCGGCGAGGCATAGCCTTGTCGTTTTTTGTCGCCTTTCGCCGTCCAAAAGTAGAATGCGATGTAAGAGCTTCTCTCGTCTTTGGCCTAGGACTGCACCTAGCACCACGCAGCTAGCATCACACATAACCTCGAATGGCATGGTCCAATTGGGCGACACAATAATGAGGACCGAAATCAACTTCCCTTACAAACAGTTGAACACTTTAAAACACTCCTGATCAAATATAAATTTCACCTCCTTCTCTAACAACTTGCACAATGGATTTCAAATTTTAGAGAGGTCCTTGATGAATCATCAATAGAACCCTGCAGGCCCTCAAAAACTACTAATGTCCTTCACAGAAATTGGTGGAGGCAATTTTTCAACCACCTCAATATTGGCCTTGTCGACCTCATTCCCCTAATTTAAAATCTCGTGTCCAAGCACTATAACTTCCATGACCATGAAATGACACTTCTCCCAATTAAGTACCAAGTTGCATTCCTCACATCTTTGCAAGACATTAGCTAGATGAGCTAAGCATTCCTCAAATGAGTCACCCACATCTGAAAATCATAAATGGAATCTTCAGTAGTGTCCACCGTATCGGAAAAAATAGACACCATACGAAGGTGAAAAGTTGCGAGAGCATTACATAGACCAAAGGGCTCCTTTTTAATGCAAACGACTCATATGGACAAGTGAAAATGGTCTTCTCCTGATCTTCGGGGGCAATAGGAATCTAATTATACCCCGAATAACCGTCAAGAAAATATCATCCTCTACTAGCAAGACGGTCTAATATCTGATCCATGAACGGCATAGGTAAGTGATCTTTCTCGGTCCACGCATTCAGCTTTCTACAATCCATGCAAACTCTCCGTCCGCTGACTGGTCTCATAGGGATTAGCTCATTCTCTCGTTTGGAACCACAGTGATTCTACCTTTCTTTGGCACACATATAGGATAAACCATTGTTGCATCCAACCACTTAAGGATCTCCTTCTACAATACCTTGCACATAGGCAGATACAATCTACGTTGTTGCTCAATGCTAGGTATACAATCCGGCTCGAGTTGGATTTTATGTGTGTTAATTCCAAGCGAAATACCAAAAATGTCAGCAATAAACCATCCAATGGCCCGTTTGAACCTCTACAACACAGAAACTAAGGTCTCAACAGGTCATTCTAACAAATCAACTGTAATATAACCAACAAAGTGTTATTGGCTCCCCAAAATACATAACGAAGATGAGACGAAAGATCCTTCAGCTCCAACATAGGAGGCTCCTCAATAGATGATTTGGCCGGCAGAGTTACTCTATTCTTCAGATCAAGATCCAACTTCTTCGGTGCTTAAGTATATGAACCCCTACCAACAAGTGTGTTCACCATCTCATCGTACTCATCAATACCATCACTGCCAAAATTCAAGATTACCTTCGCCTATGTAGTCATCGGTCTTTCTACGCGCATACGTCTGCCAGAATGCCTCCTTGGTTCGGGACGAAGCCAAGCCGATACACATGCGGCAACCACTGAAATATTACAGAATGACCTAAAGAGGGTCATAGCTTATTCAACTTGAGTCAATTAGGCCATATGATTTTTGCTTGCGGCATCTCTACCACATTAGAGTGTTGGACAGTGTCTTGCTCTTTTTTCTCACCAGTTCCCAAGTTGAAACCAAGAGCGGTTAGCGGTGATTATTGAATAAGTTACTTTGGCTTGAGTTGGGTTAAAAGCACAGAATGACGATAACTTATCGTCTACATCTATAACTACTTCTGGTTTATATGCATTGCTAAAAGCGAGTACCTCAACTCCCAATTTCTCTTCAACAAGTGCATCCTCCTCCTCCTCATCTTCATAATCAATCAATCACCAATATCACACGAATATCCTTCAACTGTTTCATGGACTAGCAAACATTGGAAGTAACACGCTCATCATTCAAGCTAAAATTCATCTACCCAGACTCCATCCAAATCAACTGAAGCAAGCCCAGTCACAAGGAATGGTCTTCCCAAGATGATGGGAACCTTAAAGTCCACCTCACAGTCAAGAATCACAAAGTCAACCGAAATATGAAAAATGCTACCTTCACCAACACATCATACAAGATTCCCACTGACGATTTGACAGTGCAATCCGCCATGAGAAGACTCGTAAAGGTCGATTTAGGCGACCCCAACCCCAATTGCTTGTAAACAGCCAACAACATTAAGTTAATGCTAGCACCCAAGTCACACAAGGCCTTTGAAAATTTTGAAGACCTGATAATACAACGAATCGTGAAAGCTCCTGGGTCTACCTTCTTCTCAACAAGAGAACGAGAAGCGATTGCACTACAATGGTGCACATTGTCCATATGCTCAAAATTTACAATCCTTTCTTCGTCACCAAGTCTTCATAAATTTTGCATAGCCCGACATTTGCTCTAAAGCCTCCACAATAGGGATGTTGACCGACAACTCATTCAATATCGAGATAAACTTTTGATATTTTCCCTCTTCGACTTTTTTTCACTCTTTTGTGGAAAAAGGGAAGGACATCGTGGAATGGGCTTCAATATTTGTGTGACCTCCTTGCTCTTCCCTTTCAAGCTTGTCTCTTTTCCCACAACTAGAGGCTTTTTAAATGCTTCATCATCTACCACCAAATTCGCCACTTCAATTTCATTATCAATAATTACTGGCTCATCCCTCTTTTTATCAACTACAGGCAAAGGCGGATCATTAGTAGTTTTTCCACTCCTAATAGTAATGGTTGGGCAATGGTCATCATTCTTAGGATTCTGAACTTGTTGCTCAATGTGGCAGACATATGTCCAAGTTGTTGCTCAAGCTGTTTAATGGCAGTCGCATGAGACTCAACTTTCTGACTCATCCCTGAAATATCCGCCTTAATCTCTTTAAGGAAATTTTTTTGGCACTCCGACCCCTTGACAAGTTTTGCAAGCAAAGCATCCATCCTTGAATTTCCCGAATCAGCATCACAATTCCCCGGTGGAATGTCAAGGCCACTTTTATCTTTGTAATCATCTTTTCGCTTCCAATCACTATCTCGATCCCTACTTCTATCTCTGTACCTAGATCAATTGTAGTTATCTCTATAGTAGTTTTGACCTTGATTCTCTTGCCTAGAGTTTCAATTGTCTTGATTAGATCCTTGGCCTTTCTCGGAAACCCACCACTTCTCTATCCAGATACTTTGTTTCTCTTCAGAATCCAATTCATCATGCCTTGGTGCTTTACCTTGGGACCTCACTGCATTTACCTTTTCCGCTCCAATGACTACAAATTGCTTTGTAAGCAACCCAATCTCAGTCCTCAACTGTGCAACCTCTTGGGCTACAACGGATCCTCCAATCACATAAGATCCAACAGGAACATCTACATCCCATGTGCCAACCTCGATTGGTGTTATAAATCCGATCAAGAATCTCAATAACTTCGTCCCAACACAAGCTCATGAATGCTCCTCGATTTCCCTTATTTCGAGTGTATTTCGCGTATTTCGTATTTCTCTGATATTTATTTTGTATTTTATTTTTATTTTTTCTTATTTCATATTTCGTTTATGCCAGTCATCCTGTTTCATGTTTGATTACGACCTTGGTGTACTATTCTCTATCTTGAGCCGAGTGTCTATCGGAAACAGCCTCTCTACTTTTTTGGAGGTAGCACTATGGACTGCGTACATTTTACCCTCCTCAGACCTCACTTTGTGGGAATACACTGGGACTGTTGTTGTTGTTGTTGAAATTATTAAAAAAATTAATGCATTTAGTTTTAAAAAAAGGAATACAAAATGGTTGCTCGTTTTTTCACTGAAAAAAAAAAAAAAGAATGTATCAGTAAATATTTGATAGTAGATACATGTATTTATCTTTGATACCGAATACATGTATCTAGATAACTGTATCTTCTTCAACTAATGCATTGATATAGTCTACAAATGTGATACATATTGATACAATACATTACATATTTGAGTATTCTAAAGTATTGATACAAGTGCCATGGTGTATGTTATTTGCAGATGACTTTGTTATGATCGACGAGACCCAGGGAGAAGTTAACAACCCTAAGCCTAAAGGGTTTAGGTTGAGCAGGACCAAAACAAAATATTTGGAGTGCACGTTCAATGAGGTGACGTTAGAGGCTGACTTGGTAGTAAAGTTTGATACTCAAACTATTCAAAAGAGGGAATTTCAAGTAGCTTGGGTCTATGATTTAGGAAAATAAAGAGATTGACGAGGATCTCACTCACCGTATTAGTGCAGAGTGGATGAAATGGAGACCCACACAGGAGTCATATGTGATAAGAAAGTGCCTCCTAAACTTAAAAAGGCAAGTTCTACCAAGTGGCGTCTAGACCAACTATGTTCTATTACGCAAAGTGTTGGTCAGTCAAGAACTCTCACGGGCAAAAGATGAAGGTGATCAAAATGAAGATATTGCGATGGATGTGGGTTTACTAAGAGAAATAGGATAAGAAATGAAGTTATCCAAGACAAGGTAGGAGTGTCTATGGTGGAGGATAAGATACAGGAAGCGAGGTTGAGATGGTTCAGACATGTGATAAGGAGGTACACAAATGCTTCCCTGCGGAGGTGCGTGAAGTTGGCTACGGATGGATTTGTGCAAGTTAGAGGTAGACCAAAGGAGTAAGGAAGGTGATTAGACATGACATGGAGCAGTTACACCTTACCGAGGAAATGACCCAAGATAAGGTACGAAAAATGCAAATTAGGGTAGAAGGTTAGTAAGAAGGACTGTGTCCTTGTTAGTAGGGAGGAGTGCTTTGTTGAGTTATCAGTGCTAGGAGTCGTAGCGTCATGCATGTAGCGTCTTTTTCTTAAAAGAGTTTTGGCGGTGTTTATCGTTTCAGATAGATCAATTGTAGAATTACTTGGTGGTAGTCTTGTTTATGTTATTATGTGTCATTTTTTACTACTTATTGTTTCTTGTGCTTATATGTTGTCTTTATTCTAGACTTTTTTGATGTGAGTCGGGGGTCTATCGGAGTTTCCTCTCTACCTCATCTTTGTGGTAGTGGTATGGACTACATATATTCTACCCTCGTCAAACCCCACTTTGTGGGAATATAATAGGTATATTGTTGTTGCTAAAGTATTAATACAAATTTATACATATTGATACAGTTTCTATACACATTCTGCATAGATACATATTTTATTCAACAATGATACACATTATATACAATACATATTTTATACAGCAATTATACAATTTTTATACACATCATATACAATCTTTTTTTTTGGATAAAAACAGCATATACAATCTTTAACTGCATTAATTATTCAGATACATACTCTATACAACAGTTATACAATTTCAATAGAAATCGTAAGCAAATACATATTTTATACAACAACTATACAGTTTCGATACAAACCCTATACAATTGTATCAGATACCATTACAACAACAACAACAAACCCAGTTTATTCCCACATAGTGGGGTCTGGGGAGGGTAGAGTGTACGTAGGCCATACCACTACCTCTAGAGAGGTAAAGAGGCTGTTTCCGATAAACTCTTGGCTCAAGATAAAAAGACAGTAAACAAAAGCATCAAAAGCATAGGACACGATTAAACAACATAGGTACGACAACCACAAAAATTGTACATTACTAAACAAAGGACAATAAAGTCCATCTAAATACTGACTATGACTTATCCACACCCTAAGTCCTCTATCCTAATGTTTTTCCTCCATAACTTCCTATCCAGGGTCATGCCCTCGATCAACTGTAACTGTTCCATATCACGTTTAATCACTTCTCTCCAGTATTTCTTCGGCCTATCCCTACCCCGCTTGAAACCTTCCAAGGCCAACCTCTCACACCTACGAACCGGTGCATTCGTGCCTCTCCTTATCAAGTGACCAAACCATCTCAACCTCACTTCCTGCATTTTATCCTCCACTGACCCCAACCTTTTTCCGAATAATTTCATTCCTAACACTATCAGCCCTTGCGACTACACACATCCAATGCAACATCCTCATTTCCGCCACCTTCAGCTTTTGGATATGAGAATTCTTAACAGGCCATCACTCCGCTCCATACAGCAAAGCAGGTCGGATTGCAACTCTATAAAACTTGCCTTTCAGCTTGAGGGGCACCTTCTTATCCCATAGAATTCCCGAAGCGAGCCTCCATTTTAT
This sequence comes from Capsicum annuum, assembly GCF_002878395.1. Lineage (NCBI taxonomy): Eukaryota > Viridiplantae > Streptophyta > Magnoliopsida > Solanales > Solanaceae > Capsicum > Capsicum annuum. The sequence goes on along the minus strand of NC_061118.1, from coordinate 81,367,815 downwards.
CCAACCTGCCCCTATACGGTGAGAAACATCCTCGTCAATCTCGTCGTTTCCCTAAATCGTAGACCCGAGATACTTAAAACTATCCCTTTTACAAACCGCCTGAGAATCCAACTTCACTTCCACCACCTCCTCTTGCCTCGAGTCACTAAACTTGCACTCCAAGTACTACGTCTTGGTCCTACTCAACTTGAAACCTTTAGACTCCAGGGTTTGTCTCCAAACCTCCAGCTTATCATTAACCCCTTGTCGCGACTCATCAATCACAACTATATCATCCGCGAAAAGCAAACACCAAGGCACCTCGCCTTGTATACTCTGCGTCAACACATGCATCACCAAAACAAATAAAAATGGACTAAGAGTTTCCTGGTGTAACCCTGTCAAGACCGGGAAATGCTCAGAATCTCCTCCCACTGTCCTTACCCAAGTCTTCGCTCCCTCATACATGTCCTTAATCCTCTGATGTACGCCACCGGGACCCCCCTCGCCTCCAGCATCTCCAAAGAACCTCCCTAGGGACCTTGTCATACGCCTTCTCCAAGTCGATAAGCACCATGTGAAGATCTCTCTTCCTCTCTCTATACTGCTCGTCTCCGCACAAGGTGAATTGCCTCAGTCGTGGAGCGACCAGGCATAAAGCCAAATTGATTTTCCAAAATAGACAATCTTCCTCAATCTCCGCTCTACCACCCTCTCCCAAATCTTCATCGTGTAACTTAACAACTTAATACCTCGGTAGTTGTTGCAACTTTGAATATTACCCTTGTTCTTATATAAAGGAATCATCGTGCTCCATCTCTACGCCTCAGGCATCTTTAAACAAGTTGGCCAGCCACCTCAACCCTAACCCACCAAAGAACTTCCAAAAATCCACCGAATTCTCGTCGGGCCCCATCGCCCTGCCTCTTCGCATCTTGCGAATAACCTCACTGACCTCATCTACCTTAAACCGCCGACAATAGCCAAAGTCGCGATCCTCCTCGGAATGCTCCAACTCCCCTAACTCAACACCTCTATCCCCCTCCTCATTCAGGAGCCTATGGAAATAGAACTGCCATCGATTCTTAATGAGGTCGTCTTTCACCAAAACTCTGTCATCCTCCCCCTTAATGCACTTCACCTGATCCAGATCACGGCCCTTCCGCTCCCTAGCCTTGGCAAGCCTAAACATTCTCTTCTCCTCGCCTTTCTCCTCTAATCCCTTATACAAACTCTCAAAAGCTACAGTCTTAGCAGCCGTGACTGCTAACTTAGCCTCCTTTTTTGCTAACTTGTACTCTTCCATGCTCACCCCCTTCTCTTCTTCATCCTTCCTCTCAACTAACTTAACATATGCCGCCTTCTTTGCCTCGACTTTCTTCTTAACATCTTCATTCCACCACCAATCCCCCCGATACCGGCTAGACCCGCCTTTCGACACACCCAACACCTCTCTAGCAGACTCCCTGATGCAACCAGCCGCCCTATCCCACATACTATCCACACACCCCCCCCCCCTCCCGCCCCCATCCCCTCTAACCTAGCCCCTATCTCCAAAGCACTAGCCGGGGTCAGGCTGCCCCACCTAACCCTAGGTCGACCTTTCCCACCCCGCTTTAACTTGTCCTTTTTGATAACCAAGTCCATCACCAGGAGTCTATGCTGGGTCGCAAGATTTCTCACTCGGGATTACCTTACAATCCTTACACAGTGTTCTATCCCCCTTCCTAAGAAGCAAAAAGTCAATCTGAGTCTTGGCTATCCTACTGCGGAAGGTAACTAAGTGCTCTTCCTTCTTCGGAAAACTGGAATTCACTACCACCAACCCAAAGGCCCTCGCAAAATCCAAAAGAGCCGCTCCCTCATCATTCCTAACCCCAAACCCAAAGCCCCCATGCACATCATCATACCCTAACGGCGAAGACCCGATGTGCCCGTTGAAATCCCCACCTATGAAAATCTTCTCCGAACTAGGCACGCCTCTAACCACCTCGTCCAAAACTTCCCAAAAACTCTTCTTCTCTTCTTCGTCTAAGCCCACCTGTGGCGCATACGCACTACAGATGTTCAAAGTAAACCCACCAACGATCAACTTAATAGTCATAACCCTATCACTAACCCTTTTAACCTCCACTACCTGCTCCCTAAGTTCTTCGTCCACCAAGATACCTACGCCATTTCTACGCTTATCACTATCTGAATACCACAACTTATCTATCTACATCCCTAGCCTTGGAACCTACCCACTTGGTCTCTTGAACACACGCAATATTAATCATTCTCTTCCTTAGAATCTTAACCAGTTCTATCGACTTACCCTGCAGGGTCCCAATGTTCCACGACCCTACCCTCAATCTATCAACTCGCTTAACCCCTCCCTTTATACCTCGAACGCCGCATCTCGAACCTAACCCAACACCAGCCCCTGCCCCCTAGGACATGACCCTATTCCACTATAAACCACCCAAGCCACTACTCAACCCAAAGTACAGTGAAAACCAAAAGCAACAATTAGCCACTAACAATAAACGGCACACTCAAAGCACAAAATGTAACCAGATACCATTGATAAATATATATTATATCGTATAACAATATACTGACACGATGCAATTGTTTTAGCAAAAGCAGAAGAGGGGTTTGGGGGGGTTTGGGGGGGGGGGGGGGTATCCAAAAGAGATAAGTTATCGACTCTTGTAGGATGCTTTGGAGGTTCTTCGGCTAAACAAAATAGAAGGAAAGGAAACTTAAAAAGGAGGAACTAATTCATCATTATGGTGATCAGGAATCCTCAGGCAGCACTGATATAGACCTGATGCAAGCTGAAATAAGGCATTTGCACATTGCAAACTAATACATCACTAAAGGTGATCATTATGTATCCTCATGAAATACTGAGATAAAAATTGGAGGCAGAATGCGCGCATTGCAAACTAAATAACCTGACCACTAACATCCGACTCCGATACATGTGAAACATGGCTTTTGTAGAAAGATATTTTATACGAAAATACACCCTTACAATTTGACAAGTTAACTAGCAACTTTATCTAGCTAACAATCTAGTTGCCCAATGGAGAATCCTATGCATATCCTCAAGAAGGGAGGAATAGCTAAGTGAAAAAGACCCTCCTTCACACCAAGGAGGCACCACAGTGGAAATCGAATTTTGGGTAGAGGTCTAGGAGTAGTGTTTACGATCTCCAGAGGAAAAACCAAAAAATGATAAACAATAATTTTAAACCTGTGGGATAATGTCACGTATACAAGCAGTATAAAACATGGAGAGAAGCTACACAAAATTGTGATTTCCTATGAAAGGACCCAATCATCTATAAAAACAGGAACCGTGTGGATGCACCAACATTAATAAAAAAAATGCAGGCTTTTCCAGTCATTTTCCACCTCTTCAAAAGCTCTTATCCCTCTCAGAAAGAACACAACGCGAACCTGCATCATCTTCTCCTTTTTACGGACGTCCAATTCTGTAGCAAGACCTCGTGAAGCATAATGTATATTTTTCAAATCGCACCATGCCAAATAATTCCTACCAAACTCATTTTAAAATTGAATAGCATGATATCCATCTGGCAGTACCAAAATAGCATTTCCCAAAATTGAATACTTTACTAGTAAATACTCATTTGACCCACAAATCCTTAATTCTGGATTTCTACTAAAAAAAGAATGAAACATAACTCTCATCTTAACTTCCGTGATAGAGAACGCACATTGCAAAACATTTTTTTCGAAGCTGGTAACTGTACTCACATTACAAAACTAAGAGTACACAGAAAGCTTAATGGGCTCATTTCACACATACATAATCTTACAAGCCAAAGCTAACAACTGCCCTACACTTGGGAACACCACAATAATGAAAATCACAAACTTTAAAATCCAACTAATCAGACTATTCAGGACCAGATTTTTTCCGGAGATATGACAAACCCAAAGCCCGCAGAAGAGTGGCTATACCAACTTTGTTTCCTAGGTAACTCAGATCACCAACTTCATGGTTGATGTTGAGGACCCTTCCGCTAGGCTATCACTCTTTAGTCATTATTCATAACCAAAATAGGTGTCTTAAAGAGGAGTCAAACAAAACATTCAACTTGCATAGACAGAAAAACAGTTATTGCAATAGAAATTAGTATAAGTAGCTTATACTAAGCTAGTAACAGTAAACAGCATCAATGTAATAACAATAGAACGAAGTTTGCAACATTAAAAAGCAACTACAAACTCCTCGTATGAAAATTTCATCAAAGAAATTCTTCGACAATGCAATATTGCAACCTTTGAAGAGGAACAAAAAGATACAGCTAAGACAATGAGAAGGATATGCATACATGATTTCCACGTAAGCGACTCAAGAAAGAATCCAAGAATTTGATGATGCTATCCCACTGACTGCTTGGTGCCTGTTGAGGAATACCACCAGGTGATCTAGTTGATTTGCCTCCATGCACCCGCTGGATTTTTGGTGCCTTCACACATGACCACAAATATGAAAATTGAAATTGCAGTCTTTAAAAAAAAAAAAAAAAAAGGGTGCTTATCAGGTGATGCAAACATCGTGCTTAACTATAGGAAGAACATGAAACCATCAACATTTAGAAATTACCATATTTAGTAGCAAATGCTTATTTATAAATACAACATAGTTACCCATATGACAATCAAGTATTAGTGAAAATCATTTTAACCCCAGATAAAATAATAGGTGCACCAACGACCTAAGTTACTCGGACTCTTCACTTTCGGTGCCGCACCCGTGTCGACACAACATGGGTGTGGGATTCGTACCCGATCTGGTCAACGGGGAAAAGTCCGATAGATTTAAGAAATTTTGAAATCAAAAAAAAAGCTAAGGTGAAATTGAAGAAAATGGAATACCTTGTATATAGAAACTTCTATGTTATTGCTTTTCTTTTTATTTCCTTTCAGGATTTTCTTCTTGAACAATATTTTCTCATCAAGTTTTCCACATAATATCACATAATTTATATTTTGTAATTCTATTTTTAGATATCTAAATTATTTTTTACCGAATTCCCGCACCCGTATCCATCTCTAGATCCATATCCCCGAATCTTTAAATTGAGACCGTGAAGGATCCGACCTCTAGATCACTACCCGTATCGGACACCCGCACTTGAGTCCGAGCAACTTAGCCAACAACTAACTAAAAATAAGAAGTCATTCCACAAATTTTCATAATCATTTTTTTAATCCCTTAAAAGCTCTAATATTTCTCTCATTTTGATATTTTTTTTGAGAAATAGTAATTTTTACATCAATATATCCACTGGTATACTACAACAAATTGTACTCCCCCCTCCAAAAGTATTACAAACTAATGATCTATTTGTACTTTTTGTTACAATAGTCTAAAACATCAAAAATGTCTTCGGCCTGTTGTAACACTTTCTATTCACACCAAAAACAATACAAAGCCAAGCAATTCATATTTCTCTCATTTCACAATACCCAAGAGATGGCTAGTGGAGTATAGTTCCATGCCGTGAATCTTCTCTTCCTTCCAGTGGTCTAGCAATACAACGCATTATTTATTAAACCCGACATCACCCAATACACTGTGAACAAATCATCAAAGGCATGAAGTGACTTGCAATGTAATAAGAGGTGGTATCACCTTTATGGACCCTTTATTTTTATTGTCTCATGCTCTTAATTGAATGTGTACTAATCCAAGGAGACTAGTTTTGGGCTTTTGGCATAATACATCGACATCCCTTAAATTTGCCAGTAACTTTTATTTAGATGCTCGAACTACAACTTGTTCGAATTGAGCCCTTGAACACATGGCAAAGTGTTCTACTAGACACTTACAAATCAAATTTAGGAAACACTCCAAGTGCCCATTACGTAGATAAGTTGACCACTAAAAATATGCCGCCTCCTTTAATTATATGTTAATCCTTTGGTATGGTTGCGTATCGATCAGTTCAATTTTGAAGGTTATCGGTTTGAATTACCAGTTACTAATTGTAGACATGTTAAGCTGTTAAAGAATAGTTGTTGATTAATCAGTTATAGTTATCAGCTAGGTTATGGGGTTAACCATTAAGATTACACATGAAAACTTTTCTTAATTGGAAATCACTTCCAGACATTGTGATAAATGGAATATAATAGGGTATTCCAAAAATATTACAACATAGCCAGTATATTCCCACATAGAGAGGATTGGGGAAGGTAAAATGTATGCAGTCCATACCACTACCTCAGAGGTAAGGTAGAGAGGTTGTTTCCGATAGACCTCCGGCTCGAGACCAAAACGTAGGAAAAGACACAATATAAAACAAGAAACAAAAGGTAGTAAGAAAATAACAGACACTAACAAAACAACAGACAGTAGCAGAAACCAAAAACATCCAAAAACTCCCAGAACAAGATATTACTACTAGCCCTCATCCAACTAACCTTCTACCCTAATACGCATCCTGTATACCTTCCTATCTAAAGTCATGTCCTTAGTAAGTTGTAACTGCTCCAAAAATATATCAAGTAATTTACACTTGAAAACCAAGTTCATTAAATCGAATATGATCTACCAATTTAGAATAATTTAGAATAAGTATTAACAATATTGTGCACACGATATTAAGAAGATTAATTGCAAGTAGAAAATAGCAAGCATAACATTTGATACAAAAGGAACCAACTGATTTTGTATTATATGCACAAACTGAGGTATCAAACATAATGAATCTACAAGATTTATCCTTAACTACTATTGGGTTACGTTAACCTGTTATGAAAAAACTCCAACCCACTACGAAACTAATAACCGAATAAAAATAAACTTGAAACAGTTATTGAATCGTTAAACCAATGGCATTTTTTATTCGATTTTGAACAAACCTATTCTTAGGCACGTTCCAATTCAACCTGTGTGTATAATTAAAAAAAAAGGCAACCCGGTGCACTAAGCTCCTGCTATGTGCAGGATTCGGGGAAGGGCACGACCACAAGGATTTATTGTACGCAGCCACATCTTTGATGTGGCAACTTAACAACCTAATAAACGCTTGAGAACAACCGCAAATTTTATTTCTAAAATTTGAATCGAGGAACACCTTATCATATGTTCAAGTGCTCAATTGGAACAAACCGTAGTTCGAGTGTCTAAATTAAATATACTGACAAGTTTAAGGGACTGCCAATGTATTAAAACTTTAGTTTCTGAGACAATATTTCTACATATCCTTTTAGGGCTATCTATCCCTTTATAGTACCTTGAGTTAAAATAATATTAAAAAAGGGGGGGGGGGGGGGGGGGGGATGTGTAGAAATATAGTCTAAAAAACTAGACCCACCACCACCTCTACCACCC